>NC_133527.1:110257136-110561636 GCF_048544455.1 Silene latifolia | reverse complement strand
TACGATAATTGTAATTGACACGGTCGATAAACTCGATTAAAATGATAATGCATGTTTAGTTATGACGATTTAGCGATGCATGCAACATATAAATAAAATGCAAAGCATAAATAAAATCCTAGTATGGCCTTCCTAAAATAGTAAATCTAATTAACTATTACATATTCGGAAACCAACTCCTTTAGTCCCTTGAACTTCGGTCTTGGCACGTATTTCAAGGCAACACTTTCTTTAATGGATCGCCTTCTCGAGTGGCACCATCTTCAAGGATCTCCGGATTAAATAAATTACATAACAAATTACATAATTTCCTATTATACATTTGTAATTAAAATAAAAATAAATCTATTAAATTACAAAACGGTGATACGAGATCACAATAAATTACAACCGAATCGGTATTCCCATACATTCCGGGTAATATCAATTTAAAAACTAAGGCCATACTAAGTAAAATTACATAATTCAAAAATTACATAAAATTAAAATATGACAATCATAAATAAAATGCAGCATTATAATATGTATGAACATGGCCAATTTTATGCTAAATCGCCTTTAAAGAGCCAATTTCGTATATTAATCGGTTTTTTACGGATTTGCCTGATTTAACCTTTTAAAATCACAATAATTACATAAATTCATATTTATGTACAAGTTAATTACCCTAACAAACTTAGGACTCAAAATTAGTCTCCACTAACATTTGACAATAATTAAATTATATTTTTTAATATTGTTCATAAATGGACTTAAAATACAAAATTATGTCATAAACTTCAAATTAAATCATAAAAATTTCAAATAATTTCAAAATTTGAAATTTAAAATCATGAATATTCTGGAAAAATACCATGACACTCATAATGCTCAGAAACATAGGTTAAAAAGTTCGAAAATTACCGAGAAAAAAAATATTGCGGTTTATCGGATTTATCAATTATAACCATAAAAATATGAGAAAATTTATTTTTATTAACTTTTAACTTTTAGATCTGAAATATATGATCAAAAGCAATATGTGGCGTTTTTCCTTAGTCATGAAGTATGTTTTAGCAATTTTTACTAATTAAAGTCACTATTTATGTGATTTTTCATCAAAAATTCATAAATCATGCATAAAGACTTCATTATAGCCAAATATTTTACACACATCTTGTAAAATTGCATGTGACAACATACGAAATTTCTATGACAAGATTCGAAATATAACTCATATTAACCTATTTTCACATTTAAATACGATTTTAACTTGAAAAATCTATATTTTGAGCATAACAACTCATTTTATTATGAAAATTTACATGCCATCAGTAGATAAGATATGTGAAAACATATCCAAAACCCACTTGAGAAATCGAAGTTTAGCAATTTTTAGTCCAAAAATGACATTTTATCATAAAAATCACATTTTAATGCCATTATTATATAAAATGAACAATAAAATCCATAAATTAATCCAAAATATCCTAAAACATTTTATGACCAGAAACGTTAACATGCATAATAAATTTCATGATATTTCATAATAAACACAAATTTATAAGTTTTGTTTGTTAATCATATAACTCGGAAACACAATAACCGATTTGCGTGCAAATAACCTAAGGCTCTAATACCACTTGTTAGAAAATATTAATCTCATTATTTAGACATATTCATATATGTGATATTTAATTTGGTCATAAAATTAAATCTTGATCTTATGCATGCAAACATAATTAGAAAAGGGAAGAAATCGTCATTCTTACTATGGGTATTTCGGATTTAGGGCACAAGTGAGTTCTCCTTCTCACTTGTTCTTGAGCTTTCCTTACAAATGGAAGAACAAAGATTCAAGCTTAGAATCCCTCCCAAAGAAGTATACCCAAGATAACCTCTTAAAAGATAAATATTATTTGAACTAGAACAATATAAATCTTACTAAAATTGACCCAAAACTATTGTTTTTGTCTCTTGTAATTTCGGCCAAGAGAGGATGATTTTGGAGTTTATATTTCTCTAGTTTTTCATAAAATGTAGAGAGGTTTTTGTATTTCTCACACTAGAAATAATATGTCAAGTTATGAATGAATAATTAGAGAGAAAAACTCTCTATAATGCCTTTGAAAACCGGTGGGAAGGAGGGATGGAGAGCCAATGCATGGGCAAGTTTTTCTATCCAAGAAAACATAGGCTTGCATGGTTGTAAGCTAGGTGTGTAATCATTTTGTTTCCACTTAAATAATTTACACAAATTAAACATTACACTCCCTCCATTTTTTCGGCACCTATATAAAATGGGAAGTCCATTTTATATTTTGTCATTTGTCAATTATCACATGTCACTAGTCATGTAAAATTGTCATGCATTTTTAACATATTAAAAATAAACGTATTAATAAAAATACGTCATGCACAAAATCGACTTAGTAATTCATAATTACCTTTACCAAAATGGTTTACCAATTATAAATCACAACATCTTGTATTTATAATAAATTATTCATTCAGTTTCAATTGTTTTCTTAAACAATAATTTCATCCAAGTAATAAAACAATTCGATTACTTAGAACGTATCTAATTTAATCAAACTACAATGAGACACGTAAATATTACTTCCAAAATCGTCCGTCAATTTTAAGTAATTTAATTAACCCGTATCGTCATACAATCAATTAAATACCCAATTAAGAGTGTTACCCTTTAGGTATGACCTAAGGAGATCAACTGATCACCACCGTCGCACGACAGTAATGTCAAACTCAAGTCAGCCAATCATTACCGATATGTGTGGACCAGTTGACTGTAAAAATATTACATCCCACATGTATTCTGAAAATGAGACTTAAACATGTGATCATCATGATCGACAGTTGTGATTGCATTATTGTCGGAGGAGACATATTCCAACACTTAGACCGACACATTGACTGATATGTGACCTTAGCTGCAATTAACTGGCATTCATTGATGACCCGACAATCCTAGTTTTCTCTCCCTCTTATTAATTTCTGTTAACCTTATTTCTTGCCTTAAACGCCTTTAGTTTATTCAACTTAAAACCCCCATCTTGTGACCTCAGACGAACTAAATTTACAAGTAGATAGTGACCGCCTCCCTGTGGAGATCAGCCCTACTTACCGCTGACTTCTGTTAGTAGTATCTAGGTATTTATTTTTGGTACCTGACGATGGTATCAAGTTTTGGCGCCGTTGCCGGGGAGGCAACTACTTTTTTTACTTGTTTTAATTTTGTCTGTTTTTAGCCTCAAGGAATTTATTCCTTGAGGCCGTTCTCATCTTTTTCTTTAGTGTTGTTTTGATAGGTCCTACAGGTCCTACCTAGGCAGTTCTAGGTAAAAGATCGTCAAAGGGAAGGCTTGAGTACCTTTGACCTTCCACCTATGTTCCATTCTATGGCGCAGAAGGTGGTTTATTGTGGGAGATGTGGTGCTGCTGGGCACAATGCAGTTATTTGCATGGCAGAGAACGACGAGGTCTACGCGTTTAAGCACCATAGACAAGCTAGCCATTCCGCTGCAATTGTACCGCCACATCTACCTTATCAACGAGGCTATTAAAGGCCTCCGTTTGTCTGGCCACCGCAACAACAAGCTCCTCCTCCTGATAAACAGAAAGAAGTCGTTGCTGAGCTAAAATCTTTGGTTAAGACACTTGCAATCCGAATGCAAGAAGACGATAGGCGTAAAGAAGCTCAACTCATTGTGCTGGAGTCTCATATAGCTCAGCTAGCTGCTGGGTCGAATATTAGGAAACCAGAGAAGGTATACTTTACCTACACCGAGAGTGGTCTTTCTCATGAAAGACCCAAGCTGCCTATCGATGATGGTGATTTATATGACTCGGAGTGTGATTATCTATCCGAAAATGAAGCAAGTTACGAAGATTTCTGCGCTGCACTAGAGAAATCACTCGATCGAGCTAGTAATAGTGTTTGATCGAGTAGATTATCGGAAGAAGTGTTCGATCGAACAGAATATTCCACTCGATCGAACAACAGTTTTGAGGAAGTTCTCGGTCGAGCTGTTTCATGTACTCGATCGAGTGAAATTCAAGACGAAAGCTCTCGATCGAGTGTTATCTTTACTAGATCGACTACTCTGACCATGGAGCACAATAAAACGTCATCTTGGTTCGTTTTGGATGATAATTTTGACGATGATAATGGTTATGGTGAATCTCTACTTTTCAAAGCCGAGCTAGATGCGCTTGAGGCTGCGATTTACGGGACGGAATCTACTGAGGAGGGTAACGAGAAGACAGTTGAGTCGGTAATTGTTCCTAGCACGGATGAGGTAATATATTCTTTTATCAATGATTCCGACTGTGAGAGAAATCCACCTGAGGTAGTTAGCGATAATTTCTTTGTTGTTAGTATTAATAGTACGCTATCTCATATGACTCCTATTTTTTCTCCTTCCGATGCTCTACCCCCTCCAAGTTGGATAAGTAATTTAACAGTTTTTCACCATACTTGTCATTGTAAATTTGTTAATCTGAAACGGTACCCTAGATTATTACTAATTGCTCCTGAGCTCCTTTATTTTGTGGACAAATTTAGGAGCTGTCATAGAAAATTTGTTACGCTTAAACGTTTATACATGTTATTTTCCTATATTACTATTGTACTATGGTGTTACTTACAGTTTTGTGTAGCACTTGCGCAGCTGTTTGATCGGTTGCTGCGCGCTTTGAGTTGTTTTGACCAGGCTAAAATAGAGAGGCTCAAAGAAAAGAAGGTCGAGGTGGGACCTGTCTGAAACTAGCGCTATCCGGGAGGCAACCCGGAATTTACGCTTTTTAGTTGTTTTTCTAACGTTTCGGTTTTTGTTGTGTTTTTAATAATGTGTCTTCTCGATCGAGTGCCCTACGATCGAACACTTTTACATCCCATTTCACTAAATCGAGTAATCTTCTCTCTCGATCGAGTTGGTTTGCCTTGATTCGCTTCCTGTGACGATGTCCTGCAGCTGTTTGTGACCTCCCATGTTACTGGCTGGTTTGGGGCGGTCCCTACTTCGCGTTATCTGGTAAGTTTTCCGCATCTCCACTCTCTTTATTTTAGTTTGCATTTCCTTTCCTTATTTTTGGGTACAATGAGGGCATTGTATGGTTTGGTTTGGGGAGGTTATGCATCGATATCTGTATCTGCATGTTGTTCTTACTGCATTCCTGTTATCACATTTAATTTTCGTATGCATTGTTCTTTATTTTTCCAAAAAAAAAAAATCAAAAAAAAAAACGAAAAATTCAAAAAATTTCACGTTTGTTTTTGCATATTGGTTGAGTCGGAACGGTAGATTTCCGTGATGAAATTGCACATTAACTTGTCAGTTTTACTTAAGTCTTGCATCTAATTGATAGTTATTAGCTGAGTCATGCGCATATCTTCGAGTTAATGTCAAAAATATAGCTGATTGTGTGGACTTGACCTGATAAATTGGCAACCTACATACAATTTCTGAGTTTTAGAGCCAAATAACTGGTGACATTCATGACCGGTTTACATAGGAATTGAGAGTAGTACTCCTTGCATAGCATGTTCATCACTTTTGCACATTTATAAAATTCGATTTCTTGTCAATTGCATACATTCAGGTTTGTGATCGTTGTCACATACAAGGAGGTGCTTACAAATTCCCTTTCTTTCATTTTCACCCACTTAGCTCCACTTTAGCCAAGTATAGCCTTTTTGACCCATTAGCTACACCCTAAATTTAGCCTGCCAGTCAAGCTAGTTTAGTGTAATTTTTGTGGTATATTTCATATTTTGCGAGTTTGGCTTATTCTGACTTGTACGAAGTTGGTAGAAAAAGAAACAATAAGGAAAATAAAAACGTGGAACAAAAGAAAAAAAAAATCAAAAATAGGTATTTCATACTTCATTTGCACGCATTTCTATGCATTTTGTGTAGTATTTACCTACAAATGTCCCCCCGAATTGGCTACTTTTGTTTGTCTTGTATTATTTGCAGGTATGAACCGGAAATGAGCATAATCAAGCCTAAAACATGTCCCTATGCATGCATTTAGGAGATGAGTTGAGTCAGAGCTTGGAAACTACTAATTATGATGCGCAAAGAAGTAAGATAGCTAGGCGAGCAAAAGAAGAACTTCAAATTGCTAGTGCCTATTTTGAAGAGACATATCTCGAGTTCTACAACATATGTTCAGGTGATTTTAATTGGAGATGAAATATTGTCCTCTTAGCTTTCCAACGCCACCGGAAATGCCCTATTTGCCCAAGTAAGGAAGAAATGGCAGCCGTTTAAAATTCAGTGCGCGAAGCAGGAATTGTGCGCTGGAAAGTACTCGATCGAGTACAATTGTGTTCGATCGACTCTTTTTTCTACTCGATCGAGTAGTGCCTATTTAATAAGTGCTTGATCAAGTACTTTAAGTACTCGATCGAGAGGTTTTAGCTTTGTTTTGCTCGATCGAGTGATATAAAAGTCCTCGATCGAGTAAATCTCTTTTGGGCTCGGGCTTTTTAGCTTTAATTTGTTTTTAGGTCAAATAAAATCGCCTTTCCTATAAATAGGAAGATGACAGGACATCTAAGAACACACTTTTTCACGTTATTTTTCCCCTGTTACTGTTGCTACTTTGCTTCTCTCCATTTTTCCGGAATTTATTCTGTAACTCTCTCTTTCCCTTTTATTTTCTTTATTTAATGCTTATTATTATTCTTTCCCCTACCCTTGCTCTTTTCTCATTCATGTGTAGCTAATTCCCCTGCTAGGATTTAGGGGAGTCAATGAACCGCTGTTAATTGTTAATTAGTTTAAGGATCTTTCGTTGTTCTTAAGTCTATGTTGTTAATCACTGCCTTAAACTGTATCTAGCTATTTGAATCGATGCACTTAGCCTTTTTAACCTTGGTAAGCCTTGACCTAGACCGGAGGGTTGGAAGGGGTGAGACCCGCAGTGAACAATAAGATGCTTTAGTGAGGGCGGAAGCTAAGCTAATAGTATTTTAGGGCGAATTGAGACCGGAAAGAGATATTCGTTGCCCCTTAGACCGACACATCGACTGATCTGTGACCTTAGTTGCAATTAGCTGACATTCATTGATGACCCGACAATCCTAGTTTTCTCTCCCTCTTATTAATTTCTCTTAACCTTTTCTCTTCCCTTAAACTCCTTTAGTTTAGTTTATTCAACTTAAAACCCCCATCTTGTGACCTCAGACGGACTAAATTGACAAGTAGATAGTGACTGCCTACCTGTGGAGATCGACCCTACTTACCGCTGACTTCTGTTAGTAGTATCTAGGTATTTATTTTTGGTACCTGGCGACGGTATCAGGTACCTCCCAAAGCGGCCGAGTGGCCCACCATATTTCAAAGACCTCCACAAGCTCGGAGTTTCAGAAAACACTCTCTTGAACGAGAGTATCTTGAGCGGGCACCTTTTGTTGACGCCCCATTAGCCTCATAAGCCTTTCGGGATAAAAAAAGGAAGCAACCTTCAAACCCACCACCATCAAAGAGCGAGGACTAGCAACCGAAGTGGACAACCCCATGAAGGACCTCAAGTGCCACCATGGCACCACCTAACGGAATTGAGGACCACCCTCCTGCACCAATCTCGAGGTCCAATAGGCCCCGGTGGATTCAAAACTATCCGAGTACAACTTGTTCCTAATAGTAAGGTGACGGAAGGTATAAGAAGAAGAATCGGTCGGAGGCGATACATAACTTAGCCTCTCTAATAGCCACACTTGGAGGATCCTTGGAGATCCAAACGAGGGAGCTTCTCCACAAAAGCCCTTCTTATCCAAAGCTTGGATGGTCTCGCCAAGCACCAACCATGATGGATCCCTACCATGTTCCATTTGCTAAACCACATGCACAAGGGTCATACAACCATCGCATTTTGACCCCTCCTTCTTCAAGGAATCAACAAAGAGGTATGCATACACTAGGCAAAAGGCAAGATCCCTTCTCCTAGCCACCTCCTAGACATTAACATCCAACCAGTTTGAGAAAATGTTGATAAGAGCCAACATATCCACACCATGAGGAGCAAGGAGAAAGTTTACTTGACTTGTTGACAAGCCCAATATTGAACGGAACTTCTCCTTATAACACAACTGAGTCGGGTGAAGCACCGGAACACAACCCGGCCACCCACCAATGGCACCTACTTCTTTGGCAGGAGGACAAATTTATCCTTTCGGGAAAATGAAAACGTGATGTTTCGAATCCCAAAATCGAGAGCATGCTTCAAGAAACGAGGATTGCACCTTGACTTGACGAAGCACCAACAATTGACCAACTCTCATAACAATGAGTTGATACTTTTCGGGAGGTAACAAATCCCGACACCAATGCCGCAACCTATTCTCGAAAGCTGACTTCTATCGCCAGTAGCCTCGTGCCTCTTTGGGCTGCTCCTCAGGATCCGCACCTTGAATTGTCCCTTTCAAGTTGTGTTTCATCCTGACACCTCAAACCTCCCGCCACAGGACTCGGGCCTCTTCGGGCCTATCCAGGATGTTTTGTGTTTTCTCACACTCATATTTTCTTATTTTCGCGTTTTACGAAATCCGACATGGTTTCCATGACGCAGCTTTAAACATACGGGTTTTTCTCTTCTTTTTTTTAAGGGGGAAGGGCTAGTCACCCCGATCCGCGACGGATCATTTCCATGTCAGTCGAAATTCCGAAATTTTTTTTTCGCTTTTTCGCATGTTCCACAAAAATCGAAAATTGATAACACGACGTTAGTTTTCTTCAAATTTACAAGCTCTCGCAAATCCGAGTCTTGATCTCACAAAAATCAAATCAAATACACTCGCAAAAAAAATCTACTTTAAAATTCACCCCTGACGGTTTGAGTTTTAATTTTTCGAGTTACGAATCAATTCCAGCAAATTTCAATGCAATTTAATTCAACACACGAGTTAATTGCTCAAATTTCAGATCAATTTCTTTTCGAGAAATCCAAACGTGACGACTTGTCGCGGAATTTTCAAAATATCATTTTAACTTCGAGTCATCGTGGTTAATTTTGTTTCCATCAAATGCTTTTACGTGTTCACATTTATATGTATGTGCTACCTGTTACCTATTTTCTACACTAACGATACAGGAACTAGTGCGAAACAAAGGGGAACTGACAGCTAACAACGCTTCTCCGAAACACAACACAAAAAAGCCAAAATCACAAATAAACCACAATCCAAAAACACATATATACAAACCGCCTCACGCAAAATACATCGAGACACATTTGATACAAACGACTGACCATACAAATAGGATCCGGTACAAGTATTTATCATACAGACACTGGCTTAAAACAACGAACTGGGGGCTACCCGCCACCTACCGAGCTAAGCTCTCCCTACCCTTTCAATCGGAAAAGAAAAGGAGAAACACGGAAAACAAAGGAGTAACAACGGAAACAGAGGTAATTACCATGACGGTAATACCTCGTTCCTACTCTACGGCAAAAAAGAAAACAATGCCTAGCAGACTTCGGACGATATGACAATCAGGAATTGTGACTCATTGCATCATCCCGAAGTTGACCCCCACTCGTCGGAATTCGGTGATGAGAAGGTGCCATGACATAGGGCGCTACCCCGATGTGGAACCCCAATCATCAGAACTCGACAACGATCGAAGACGACAACGTTGATCAATGCACCCGTCTTAACTCCCAATCACCAGACGTCCGGCCTCTGCAGACAACAGCTAATGATCGATACGCGATCAAAAGCTCGGCAAAGGCCACCAGGGAAAACACAACCAAGCCTGTAACAAAAAACAGTCATCTCTCTTCCTCCAGGGTCATCCCCGTCCTCCAAAGTCTCAGCAATGGACCCGGTAGGCCCCGAACACTCCTCTGCAATCGGGACAAAACGAAAACGTTAGGCGAAATTTCGGCATTACGACGGCACAAAATGGACAAATCCAAAAAGAATCCTGCAAAACAAGACAAGGGCAATCCCGCCCAAACCCAACCAAACAAAAACAAAAAAACAATCCACAAAAACCGCGCAAAAAACGACTCGCCCCTCTTTTCAAGCAAAAGACGAGTCAAAACGACAAAAAAAAGCACCTCAAGACCCACACAAGGTCCGGCAGCAACCCAAAAAAAATATTCCCGACACAATGGGATATTTTCCACATCTCGAAAAGGCAGCTTTGCGCCAATTCGAACACAAACAGGTCAAAATCTCAAAATACGACCACAGCAAAACAACGTGATTTTGTCACATCCCAAATCGACCTAAACTACCAATAAGGTCCATTTTAAAACAAACTGACTAAATTTAAGCTCAAAATGACGCTCATTTTGACAGACATAAGACCGTCACAAAAGGCAAAAATTCCAATTTTGCCCACACTACCCCAACGAAGGTTCAATATGGCAAACACGGTCTTCCCCGACTACCATACAACCTAGTGGGGCACACAACTCAAGCAAACAAACTTGACATTGTGAAATAAGGTGATTTTACCATCTCATTCACGTTTTTCGAACATGGGGAGTAGAACGGGGACCAAAATGCAAACTAAAACCACCCCTATACTCCTAAGCAGGTTTCTAACCTAATGCAATCATCAATTTCACTCGAAAATGGCTTAATCAAAAACGCCCAATTTGATTTTTGAGGGTTTAGGGTTTCGCCCTAATTCAATCAACAAAAAGACAAACAAATTCAAATGGATTCAAGAGGATTTACATACCTTAAGATGACATGTTGGCAATGGCACGAAGGCAAACAAGAAAAAAGACCCAAAAATGGCGATTTCTTGTGTTTTGTCGTGTGTTTGTGGAAGACGAAATCAGAATGAGGTCGTCCTGTTTGTCGCATCTTTTCTATAAAAACAAGGGAGCCCCCTTACTTCGCAGCAAGGCTCGCACCTCAACGAGGTATTCCCTGACTCATTCAGCGGGATTTTGGGCTTTGGCCCAATTTTTCACACTATTCTCTTAACTATTCAATGATGGTAATAAAAACCATCATTTCAAATACAAAAACAATAATAGTGAAATTCAAAATTCACTATTTCCTCAAATTTTCAACGACGGCAATAAAAACCGTCACACAAAACAATAATAGTGAAATTCAAAATTCACTATTTCCTCAAATTTTCAACGACGGCAATAAAAACCGTCACACAAAACAATAATAGTGAAATTCAAAATTCATTATTTCATCAAATTTTCAACGACGGCGATATAAACCGTCACACAAAAATAATAGTGAAATTTCAAATTCACTATTTTCTCAAGTTTTAAACGACGGCAATAAAAACCGCCGCATCAACGATAATAGTGAAATTTCAAAGTCACTATTTTCTCAAAATTTCAACGATGGTAACAAAGACCATCATTTCAAATACAAAAATAGTAAAACTGGATTTCGCTATTTTCACAGATTCCAACAAGCGGCAATAAAAACTGCTCTCTCTCCTCAAGATCCAAAAATTACCGCCGATCATGGGGGCTAGGCTCACAAACCTATCCCTTTCCGACACCACAAATATTCAATACAAACATCGATATTCCCCAACAAGATATCGGAGGCCCCCTCATTGAGCCCGCTAATTTAAACAAACTTCCCGAAATAAGCCCATCCAACGCGGCTATTTCCCACGGTCGATCAATCGACCTTCGGCATGGCTGGCGAGCCTTAACACGCACATGGCTGGCGAGCCTCAAAACGCACCGCATTCAATAAGGCTGGCGAGCCTTACAACGCACATGGTTGGCGAGCCTTACAACGCACATGGCTGGTGAGCCTTACAACGCACATGGCTGGCGAGCCTTGCAACGCACATTCAGCATGGCAGGCGAGCCTCAAAACGCTTCACATTCACCGCGGCTGGCGAGCCCCTTTCATATACGCACCGCGGCTGGCGAGCCCCTTTCATATACGCACCGCAGCTGGCGAGCCCCTTTCATATACGCACCGTGGCTGGCGAGCCCCTTTCACATACGCACCACAGCTGGCGAGCCGCTTTCATAGGCGCACCGCGGCTGGCGAGCCTCATTTATATACGCACCGTGGCTGGCGAGCCCCATTCATATACGTACCATGGTTGGCGAGCCTCAAAATGCACCACCTTTAACATGGCTGGCGAGCCTCAGAACGCACCTTCAACACGGTTGGCGAGCCTTTATCCGCAAACAAGAAACGACTCAAGAATATATCCCGAAGATCCCTCTGGTATGACTCCTACTTATGGCTGGCGAGCCTTTATACGTAGTCTAACGGACTTTAAACGTACCGCACGGATAGTAGACAGACTCTAAACTGTTCCCGATGATAGGTACTCGGCTCGTACTCTCGAGTCGCCTTGGCGTCGCCCTTCCCGACAGCAGGTCCTTGGCCCGAATCCTTTCGAGCCGCCTCCACGTCGCTTCGGTCTCCAGGTTGTAATCTTCGAGTGATTTGGGGGTTATACCTTGACTTTTGACCTGTCCAAGCCTTAGTCAAAGTGGGGGCTCTGTAGATACCCAGTATCTGTCAAGTCTCCAACAAAAACCTGATGATTATCGGACTACAACATGCTTAGGAATCGCAACGTTTGATCGACAGTTTTGTACAACTATACGTCGAAAAACTTAAAACGATTTCAAAAATAAAACTTTTCAAAACTTTTCAAAAGTACCGGGAGTGTTTAATGCATGACGACGGGGTCGCAATGACACTAATTAGAGTCAAAACCGACACCGGACCAAAAACCGACTCAAAATTCAAATCCCGACTCCAACAACGAGTCAAACCGAGTCAAACACAAAACACAAACATTTCAAATACTTCCATGTTAAGGTTTCCCGGAATCCTTAATGGTCAAGTACAAATCAAGTTCATCCAAATCCTGGGATAGAACAAATATTGATTACACTTGCGTGATAGCGACAAGACAACCGGAGACGCGCGAAATGGCTTGTGCCTCTTCGAGCAGCTCATGAGGCCACGTCGCTCTAAACGCACACAACCACCCATTTTCCTATTAATACCCCTCAAATGCCACCATTTGAGAGTTACGCGAGTGTCCGTCCCCTCATTTCTCCCTTAAAATTCTAGACTCGACTTCTCAAGTCACAAACCGGCATGTGTTTACGACCTACCGATCGTAAACACAAGCCTTGCACATTGTTTGGTACCGTCATCGTGCATTAAATCACTTGACCGGCCATCTCGACCACTACACAATCACTAAAATTAAGACACTCTTTTACTTTGCTAAAACGGTTTTCAAACCGAGTTTTCCGGCCAAACAAGTTGATACACTTTCGTCAGTTTCTCGTCTCAAGCCTAGCATGTAAGTATGAGGGTGTAAAAAGCTTCTTCATTCATGTTTTTCATTTGTTTCATGACTATAACATGCTAAAATATGCATAACATGGTCAAAACATGGGATAAATGAGCCAAAACCGGATTTGTGGTTGAGGCAGGGGCTGCTTATCTAGCAGGCAGTCTCGCCCCTAAAGCCACTCTCACCCTAAATCCAACTGTGTTTGGTCTCTTCTTCCCCTTTATTTTTATTTCATATTTGTAATCGGTTTTTACCATTTCAAATATTTCAAACCATTTTTTTATGACAAGTTTTTAACCATAAAACATTCTTCACCCTTGGTTCCTAATACCATGACGGTTTAATCCGTGTTTCGGTGATAATATTTGATTAATTACATTATAAAAGGTATTTTAAAGCCTTTTATTTCATTTCTTTACATTTTGAAGGGTAATTTAAAGCCTTTTTCATTTCTTTACATTTTCAAAACAAACGTATTAGTCACCAACACAAAATCATCCTTGGTTATACATACCATGTCGGATTTTAACCCGAGTACGATGATGAACGCTGACTAATTACAAACAAATGGACTTAAAATAATTAGTTCATAATCATTTTCAAAACTATTCATGTCAAGCTTGCAAAACTGAACCCGACGTCGAATATTGTCAAAACAATGACGATTATTCAAGACTCGTTCTTCAAATTAGCACAAAAGCGGCCTAAACGGCCTTTTCAAATCAAGACGGGTTTAAACACCCATTTTTCAATACATTTTACGAACCCTTTTAATGGTCAGAAGACGTCTTTCATCATCTGTCGACCCGCGCCTAAACAGGCCACTTATTTTTCCATTTTCAAACCAGGGCAGACCCATTTGCATCACCAACAGGCTCGCGCCTCTTCTGGCTGCCTGATGCAGGGTCTGTTTCCCTTCCAGCTTTTGTCTAGGACGATCCCGACTTCGGTTAACCCGAATACAGGACGGATCAGATGATAAATCTGCTCATTTTATATTATATTTGCAAAATGCCTTACTAAGACAAATGGATCACGTTATGCACCATAAACCTAACTCGGTAAATGGATGTTTAATTTCCGTCTTGCATGCAAATCAACATTAAATCCACCTGTTCATCAAATACTTGATACTTGGACTAAACAAACAAACATAGAAAGGTCACATGTTAGGTTCAAACTTGTGGATGCGCATTCATTCATTTACCCGTTTTATCAACTTTTGCATTTAACTAACCAAGACCGATCAATAGAGGCCGCTACCGCGGGCGGGATTGGGTGTCCGATTAAAGGGCTTCCCAATACATACCTTCACCTCTTACTCAGAAACTTTATATAGTGGACGACCTTATCCAGGGCGTACGAGAGTCATTCTGGAGATAGGATGCTAAAGAGGGACGATTCCTTATCTTTAGTACCTATGTCAAACACCGCTTCTTGACTTGGGTGACCTAGGTATAAAGTGGATTCGAACGGGTTCCAAGCATCCCACAAATCCCGGGTGGAGACTCCGAACATCTCCTGCATCATTTCGAGACCCTTGCCGAGACGAAACCGACCGATCTAAAACGATTTGGTCGAAAGCATGCCCTTACGCTGCTCAGCGTGGCGTTCAAAAAAAGATCGCTGCCGTGTCCACAGATCGGCTGGGCATCCGCAGGTGGGCCATGTCCACACTTGGTATCAACCATTTTGAATTATAAGCTCAACGGTGCATACCCACTCGATATGTATAAGAGAGGACAGCGAGCGATTCGTTTACTAGCATCTCAATACATCTTGAATCAAGGGGAGTTATACAAGAGAACGCCACAGGGTGTCATTTTGCTTTGCCTTGATCATTCAAAAGCGAAGAAAGTTATGGAAGAATTCCATGATGGAGAATGCGGTCCTCATATTAGTTAGCCAATGATGGCAAAGAAAAATCATGTGTCTAGGATACTACTGGACAACGATAGAGACAGATTACATCAAATACGTAAGGCATTGGCACAATTGCCAGATCTTTGGGAATGTGCAACACGTCCCACCATCTCTACTATACACTATGACATCTCCTTGGCCGTTTTCTACTTGGAGAATCGACATCATCGAGAAGATCACTCCAGCTGGAACGGGAGGTCATTGTTTCATTTTGGTGGCCATCGATTACTTCACGAAATGGGTAGAAACAGCGTCCTATATTGCTCTAACATCCAAGCATGTGGCTAAGTTCATAAAAACCAATATCATCTATCGATATGGGTGTCCACATGAAATAATCAGTGATAACGGGTATCATTTTCAAGCTGAAACCAAACAGTTGCTGGCCAAGTATAAAATTAAGCATCATCACTCTTCCCCTTATCGACCTCTGACTAATGGTGCGGCGGAGGCAGCAAATAAAAATGTCATCATGATCCTCAAGAAAATGATCGACAACTATCATGACTGGCCTAGCAAGATACCCTTTGCATTATGGGGATATCGAACCTCAGTCAGGACGCCCACTAGGGATACTCCTTTCTATTTAACATATGGCATGGAAGCCATACAACCAGTAGAACTAGAGATCTCATCTCTACGCATTCTACTCAAAAGCCAAATCCCAAAAGCAGAATGGAATAGGGATAGGTATGAAGAACTCGTTCTCTTGGACGAACGAAGATTACGTGCCTTGTATAATGTCCAGACATATCAAGCCCGAATTAGGTGAGCCTTCAACAAGAGAGTCAAACCCCGAAACATCAAAGAGGGAGATCTAGTGCCTAAATCCGTCCGAGCTCGTCTACCAGTCGACCCAAGGGGAAAATTCAAGCCTAATTGGATCGGGCCTTATCTAGTCAAATCTATACTCTCGGGGGGTGTGGTTAGAATCACAGACCTAGACAACAATGAGTTTTCAAATCCGACTAATCTAGAACAACTTAAGCGATATTACCCTTAGAA
The DNA here is from genome assembly GCF_048544455.1 of Silene latifolia. NCBI lineage: Eukaryota > Viridiplantae > Streptophyta > Magnoliopsida > Caryophyllales > Caryophyllaceae > Silene > Silene latifolia. The sequence goes on along the minus strand of NC_133527.1, from coordinate 110,545,419 downwards.
TAGACCTCAAAAACGCGCCACGCGGGATCCACGTGCCGCTCTTGTGACACGTAATACACGGCCCCAGCCGGCCTCGAAATGCGTGTCACCTCACTATTACGTTTTGACAAATTTTTTTGTTTTATCCTCAGTATCACCGAATAACTTAATTGCATTTCTTAAAGAATAAGTAAAGTACCGTGCTTATTCCTTGCGTTCATTACAAGCTCTTGCTTCAACATTTATTCCTTTACATTTTCTATTTTGAACTACATTCTGGGTTTGATTTCATTTTCAATGAATACGTAGGCAATCCTTCACATGATACAACCCAACTTTTTTTTTAATCCAAAATGTAAATAAAAGGACATTTGCTTTGGCACTTAGAATTCGAAAGAATAAATAAAGGGAATTGATTTAATGTTTCTAACTAAAATGACCAATTTATTCATCTATTAGTAGTACGCCAAATAATACATCCGATAATAAATGCTGAAACAAATGCTAAGATATGATTCTAAAAATCCCGCCGTTTATTACAATAAAAATAATAATACTTCTTATCATACTTAGGCTATTTCTATTATTCCATCTTCCCTTTACCTGTGTCATTTTTATCATACTTCTTATCTCGACCTCGAGGGGGGAGCTCTCGCGTTATTTCTGACCTAATCACCAATGGTCTTTCTCGGGGCCTAGTCTTTCTAACACCCCCATTTCTTTAGGAGCCTTTAGCAAGACATTCCCAAATAAATAGGACTGTTACCATCTCGGTTTCCCGAGGTAGTGAATAACAAAGATAAACAAACCAAAGTACTTTATTAAAATCATAATAATTTAATGGTTTTACTACAACTTTATTTACAACTGAAATAATTAATACATCTCGCAGCGGAAATAATAAAGTGATTAATTAACTAAATGGTCTAGACGTCTAGGTAGACTGGCCAAGTCCTCACGCATTCCCATAAGCCCCCAAGTCAACTAATCTTTAGTACTTGACAAATATGCTCCCCAATTATGGTTCATCACAGGTGTTGACGAATACACGGTCAACCACGAGGTTAGTAGAAATAAACTAAACAACAATAATAATCCAACCAAAATAGTCATCCTTCAAGTTCTCATAACTTCATCCTCCGTACAACTCACTTACGTCACTGGCAGTAGCAGAACCTTCTTAACACCGTGCTATGCTCAACTGGCAGTAGTACTTGCGTACCATGCTCAACTGGCTATAGTAATTACTTACTGTGCACAACTATCTCTGGTAGTAATAATTACTTACTATGCACATCTGGCAGTAACGATTACTCGCTATGCACAACTGGCAGTAACACCCTCCGTGTTATGCTCAACTAAATAATCGACTCTTCATACCAAATATAACCAACAACAAATACTCAATAACAATCCCGTCATATAGCTCGGCCAACATCTTAGCAAACACAAATATTCTATCTCCAATGATAAATCACAATATTAACATTAATCTCATCAGCCGTCACAATTAAATTTACGTTCACTTAACAATAAAACCCGAGTTGAGTAGGAAATTCCTACCTTTTCAGCAAAACTCCAATTAAAGCAATCCAGTAATATTAAAAACACTCTTCAGTCAACCTGTCACCTAATATAATAATAATTCACAATTACCAGTAATTCTAATTATATAAAATAGAAAACAATTGAATTAATTATAATAATTATATTATTACATAAATTAGTGATTAAAACCCGTCTCGAACCCATAATCGAATCCCATGAACCACGGTCAAAACCCGTCTTAAAAATAATCCAAAACTCCCCTTTATACATGATTTTGAACCATGTCAAATAACCCCCTCACACCCGCAAAACCCGCCACCATAGCAACCTACCACCAGCACCTCCGACAGCCACCACTGCCAACCATCGTTCCCTGGTCTTGTCACGCACCCCATCCACCACACACGACCTCTACACCACGCCCTAACACCCAAACTAACAACAAGTAATACCAACAACAACTCACACACAACCCGTGTACATCACCACACACTACGGCCACCACGAAGCCCCACACCACATCTGCCACCACCATCGTCACCTCTGATTCACAGTGGTTCCAGAGGTGGCTCCCTATTCCCGTCGTAGAAACTACCAAGGTTACGATTATCGTCTTAGGAAGGTCACCAAAAATCCCCTATTTTCCCCTATTTTGCGAAATTCCGACCATCACCACCACCTGCAACAACCACATCACCTCCCCCAAGGTTGACCCAACCACCAGGTCTCAACCCCACCATACCTAGGTCAGGGCGAGTCAGAATAAGTATCGAATTACAGTTCGATTCCCCTAATTAAACATGGTCTTCATTACCAACCACCACCATGCTGCATTTTCCGACTAAATAACCACCCAAGTTGTCGCCTTTATCCACCCATAACCACCACCTGAGGGTCGACTCACTACCAAACACCACCCTAACCCTGGTCGTGGTCCAATTCAGTCACGGTTAGATGTTAAACCCATAGTAAACCCCCTTCATACCACCACAAAAACACAGGAAAACCACCCCCTTCCCGGCGGTCAGCGGTGGTCCAACATGGGTCCGGTTAGTCTATGGTGGTCCACGACCAAGGTCATGGTCTTAGCTAGTCACATGGTGGTCTAATTATCAAGTTACAACAAAGCAAAGATGTATACATGAGACAGTTTTAAAATATTACCTTGAGATGATAATAAAGCTAATTCCTCTTCATCTTTATTTTAGACCTCTTCCTTCTTCTTTAATGAATTAATTTTCATATTTCTTTGTATTTATAGGCTAGGTTTATATGTGTAGGATACTAATTAGGAAACTATTACCTTATTACTATTATTATTATAAAATACAATTATTGTTATTATCATCATTATTATAATTATATAATCTTGTTACTAGAATTCCCAAGTCAACTCCATTTTACATGCCTATGCTAATGCCACCCGATTCTTCCATTATTTTATTATATTATTTCGTCTTATTTACACTATAATTAATTATTTAAAATGTGATAATTATTAATATAAATTCTTATCAAATTACAGGATATTACAGTCTTTCCATTCTGATCCACAACCATCTTCTCAACAGGAGCATTCCTTGGGTTCTTCTTCGGGCAAACGACTCGGAATCCGGCTTCTTCTTCTTCTTCGATCAAGTATTTCTGGCTCTATTTCCCGACCTCGCGGATTTTGTAGTCAATTGGCTTATGCTTTCTAATCTTATCGCGCTCCTCCAAGGTGTTAGCCTTTGCCTACTGCAAGTAAGAATACGACGCAAACAACAAACCAACTGGGACACGTATAAACGACATGTTCCTTTGGGCCCAACGAAGTGCCCAGTCGTGACAAGACTCAGAGGTGTGCGTCATTACTGTCTGCGGTAGAGTGTCAAGCTTCGGCATTTTCTGCTTCATGCCTACTTGCCTCATCAACCTCTCCGGGAATATGCTGACCACGAACTCCAAGCCCGGAACGCGAATAGATCGAGTAGGATCAAGGGAAGATACTCCTGCCAATGCTTTGAAATGCCACCAAGGAACGATCCATCTATCAAGGGACCTCCTTCGTTCTTTAGTTTGTTCTCCCAATAGTTGCACACTCGAGTGAAGTCCACCATCTATTACCTTGTCCTCATCACGATCAATCGTGATCGGTATCCAAGCACATCAACTGGGGGCTCGATCAATCGCAGCCTTTCCATCAGCCAAATCTACAAAAAAGGGACAAATGTTAATACCCCTCTGTCTTTACGTGCTCACGGTCAAAAAAAAAAAAAGAAAAAAACAAGACGACGGAACGAAAAGGGAAAAAGAAAAAGGAAGAAGACGGGATCGTTTTACTTGTAAAATGATGCGATTTCTTGATACGAGAGCTCACGGTTTGCCTTTCGGTTATCCAACCCTAAGATGGTCTCTCCTAATGCCAAGCAAGCTGGGCTGTTGCGCAGTTCCATTTGCTCGATAATACCCAAGAATCGCGGGTTACCTCTCATTTTCGCATCGACATAGCCCTTTAAGACAAAGCAGTGAAGAAGGCAAAATCCAAAGGCTCTGCACCTCGCAGCATAGGAAATGGAAGGGTCTTCCCTATCTATGAAACGGTCTACAAAGTCAAACATTCTTACACCTTTAGCAGTCACAAGTCGTCCATCTCGGCCTTGGTCAGTCCTAAAAGGTCCCTAAATTTATTTTTATATCCTTGGGAGATAGAAGATAAGGCCGGAAGATTTTGCATATCCCACCCGCCAATCGCTATAAATTCTTCGGGAAAAGAACAAATTTCGCCTCCGGGGAAGGCAAATACGTGATAGTCGGGGTTCTAATATTCAAGACAAGGATCAAGAAACGGTCTTACAACTTTTACTTGCTTAAAACTGATGATGGATCCGAAAATACCCATGTCATGCTTCTCCGTGTTCGAAAACTCGTTGGTCCATTCTTTGAGTCGGGATTCAAAAGCATCCATTTTTGAAAATATGTTTTTGAGTGAAATTATACGTATTTGATGAACTACGAACTAATAGAAAGGAGAATTGCGAGAATAGAAGCTAACCCGAGGCCTCTATTTATACTATTCGACCTTTCCTAATTCTGCTCAGGAAGATACCAGCTTAAGAGAGAACGCAACAACAGCTGCGCCCTTTGGAAGTGTCGTAGCTCTTGTTGCGCCTCTTCCCCAACTCTATTCTCTGCTAATTTCAGCGGAGGATATTTCCTATTCCCGTTTTAGTTATTATTTCCTATTCCTATAGGGATATATTTCGTAAATTTGGAAATTTTCTTTCCTTACCAAACTTCTACTCCTTTTTCACTGCGTAATCCAATTTCAACGCAGGTTCACTTTTCGAGACGATATAGTTATTTCACATTTCGTCACAAGCACACTTACTCATTTTATTTATTTTTTTATTTTTTGGGAAATCATTTCGCTCCCTCACGTTTTTTACTATTATTTTCAACTTCTTTACACTTATTTTTTTTCAATTTTTTTCTTTTTTTGAGGGAGAAGCACTCCTGTTGTCTGTCGCGCGTCGAGTCATTTTAGCTCACTATGGGACACTTTTTTCTTTTCTTTTTTCTACATTTTCTCTATTTCTACATTCTTTTCGACTTGGTCAAGTTGCATTTTGTGCTGTTTAGGCCAATTTTTACTTTGCTACATGTGTTTCTGTTTGCAATTTTTTGCGTGAATTTCGGCAGCATAACGGCGTAAACCGTCAATATGAAAAACCTGTTTCCAAGCTAACCTGCAGGTACGACAGATTTTACACCCAACATCAGCAAATGGCTCGCAGCCATTATATATACACAGCAAAATGTTCAAATATACAACCAAATTCGAGCTTATGCCCGAAAGCAAAATCTACAAAAATACAAGTCTAGCTGCGACAATCAGCTAGACGACCCATCAACTCTGCCACCATCGCCTTAAGAATGACAATGTCGGCATCCTGAACCACCAACTCCTTCAACGGGTGGGCCGTCTCCTCTCATATTAGTTAGCCAATGATGGCAAAGAAAAATCATGTGTCTAGGATACTACTGAACAAAGATGGAGACAGATTATATCAAATACGTAAGGCATTGGCACAATTGCCAGATCTTTGGGAATGTGCAACACGTCCCACCATCTCTACTATATACGATGACATCTCCTTGGCCATTTTCTACTTGGGGAATCGACATCATCGGGAAGATCACTCCAGCTGGAACGGGAGGTCATTGTTTCATTTTGGTGGCCATTGATTACTTCACGAAATGGGTAGAAACAGCGTCCTATACTGCTCTAACATCCAAGCATGTGGCTAAGTTCATAAAAACCAATATCATCTGTCGATATGGGTGTCCACATGAAATAATCAGTGACAACGGGTCTCATTTTCAAGCTGAAACCGAACAGTTGCTGGCCAAGTTGTAGATACCTCATTTCTACACCTCTCGCAAACCACCCGGTGATGATTGGGCCGCATGTTTGGTACGCGGAACGATTTGTGACAGTTCGTAAGTTTATCATCAAGTGATTGCTCAAATATTAATGTCTACCTCTTAGTTGTCATCTACGTGCCGATACGGTCATTTTGACAGTAAATAGAGTACATTTGGAGTCCGAGCCCAAAACCGTCTCCATTTTCTGATAAGCGTTCAATCCCGAGTCAGAATGTTCTGGAATGTTCCGGATATTTCTATTCCATATTTTATAAATATTTCACAATCTTAATCTTTTGGCAAACAATTTCCCGTAATATTCATATAAATTATTAAGGAAAACCAAATTATTCCGTCCTTCCATAACTCAAACACGGAAATCTTTCTTCCGCAGGAGGAAACCACTTGGGAACAGAAGCAGCAGGTGCTGCGCCTCTTCCAAGAGACGCAGTGCTTGCTGCGCCTCTTCCGAGGTCCTATTCTGCGTAGTTTTCGTATCTTTTTTATATCTTTCCGAGATTCACTTCCAAAGAGTCTCCGAAACCCTATTTCCTCCACGTGATTAGTATAAATAGGAGCCTTCGCTCCTCATATTTCTCACGCGAGTGTCCGCCCTTCTCTTCTCCCTTTGCATTCTAGACTTTTGTTCTTACTTTTTGGCGCCTACATGCTTGATCTTTCAACCACGTAAGCTCGGATCCTTCTGAGTACCAGCCTCGTTTGCATGACCGACCAACTTGACCAACTACACATCAATCAACTTAATTAATCTGTTTTAATTCCTCTTACGAGGGCACTTTCTTTGCATTCGCGTCGAGCATCACTAATCGATATCTTAGTCCTTCTCGTTTCGTCAACATGTAAGTCTGAGGGTGTAAATCTCTCTTTTATTTATTGTATTTTACTTATTGTATCACAATTGTAAGGTTTATGTCTAAAACATCTCTTAAAACCGATTTCTAAAACGTGCTTTAAAAACCTCTTTTTACGGATTTCCAGAAGACTGACCGTCGAGAAAGGACGGAGCAACTGCTGCGCCTCTTCGAAGGAGGTGCAGTACCTGCTGCACCTCTTCGTGAGGCTGCCGCAATTCCTGCTTCCTTTCTTCTTCCTTCGTCCTCTGTAATTCGTCTTGTTTTATTTTGTTTTCTACTGTTTTCGTTAATTCTTTGACATAACATCATAATAATTCCACATGTATATTATTCATCATCATTAACATGTTTAATTCGTCATAAATCCGAATTAAATCCCTTTTAATCTCATATTTACGGGTTTTCATCATTAAATTCAATCCGGGTTGTAGAAATTTGATTTGTTCATATTGAGTTTCTGGAATTCATCATTGACATATATTTTCATCTGTTTATCGTCATATTCGTCATATGTTCGTCATTAACTCATCATGTTTAGTCTAATTAATTTGTTTAGTTAGTTTAATTCACTAATTAATCATTCGTCCATGTAATTAATTCATTCACTTCCGTCTCATCCATGTTTTATCGTTTTCATGACCCATTAATCACATGTAAATAACCTAGTAATCACTTTCATCTGAGTAAATAATTTAATCAATCATTAAATTTACCAATGAGTATTAACAATACGCAATTCCGGCTTCACAGCCAGAATTCAGGTCAGGAACAGACGCAGCGTCTGCTGCGCCTATTCCAAAGGACGCAGCTCTGCTGCGCCTGTTCCGGGTTGAATTCTGTCCCTGAACTCCGTTGTTGCTTGACCTAGCTTAATTAGCTTATGTACAATTGACTATTAATCGTATTATCACCTTCTGTTTTGTTCGTTAATTTATTCTTTTATTCTTTTTCTCAAATTATCCGTTTTAAAGGTATTTTCGACATAAATCGCTAAACCCATTGTAATTATTGTAATTTTCATTATTGTAATTTTCTTTATTGTATTTATCATTATTTCTTATGCCATTTGTATGTTTTCACATGTAATTGAGCATTAAATCCTACTTCGACCTTAATTGTTTGCTAATTACGTGTTTCACCGACTTAGCCAAATTTTCGCATGTTAGGATTAAAACTTGGATTTTGCATTGCATGCATACAATCGACGATATATCGAGTACGAATAACTTCCCTAATCATTAGTAGAGGCCGCTATCGAGGCGGGCGGGATTAGGTGTTCGATCAAAAGAGCTTCCTAATACGTACCCTCACCCCTTACTCCAGATCTCCGTGAACACCCGTGTTCATTGGCATCCACGAGAGTCATTCTAGACATAGAATGCTAAGGGTAACAATTGCTTAGTGTTCATGTCACTACTTTGTGTCTTGACATGACGCGAGGTATTCGAACGGTTCCAATTTCCCATAAAAATTGGTGGCGACTCCAACAAAAATGCAAACGCTTGTTTCTCTTCTCTCCCAAGCGCCCCCGTGGGCCCCCCGCTGTCAACAGTTTGGCGACTCCGCTGGGGATAATACACTTACGTGTAGCTATGGGTGAAACTTGAACAAGGTTAGGGAATAGTTTGTACAAGATAATTGTCGGTTTTCATAACTCGGTCTTCCTAGACCGTTTCATTCGGCCTTCCTAGGCCCAACCCAACCCATTCGACCAATCGTCCCGTCTAAACGGTCCTAATTCTTATTTGGGCCTAAGGATGGATAGCGATTGACGTCATCCGTACCATGATGCTTACTCTTGTTTGTGTCAAGGGCCTTCACTACTTGAGGAAATGGACTAGGAATCGGCCTTACTCTTGTTTGGTACGAGCCTCTTCACAGACTTCGGGTTTGATGGTTCGGTATGGCAACCCACCCTTTAAACCAAAACCCTCTTAAATGCACTCAACATCCCGTTATAATGCTTGTACATTACATGATCACCACTTTCTAAACAAAACCATGACGATTTTTCAAAAATCAAAACCCCTTTTCTTAATCAAAATTTCGAAATAGGCCATTTGATTAGCACAAAATCCAGTCGAAACTCTGTCCGTTTGTCAAGTCAAAATTCGGGCCACAAGCCCATTTCAAAACCTCACTTCGAGTCCACTCCTACAACTACACTATAGTTGACTAGGATACACATTTTCAAAATCTTTGCCTTTCTTCAAAACTCACTCAGCACAAGTGGCACACACCCACTTCACGAGTCAAAACATTTCTTCTTTTAGCAAGTGTGTTAGAGTGGTCGATCGTGTTTTGATTCGTCATCGATCTCTTATCCATTTTTCAAGATGCCTGGATCCAGCGAAACAAACCTCAACCAACTTCAAGATGGTAATGATCGAATCCTAGCCGCGCTAGCCCGTATCCAAGATACCCAAGACCACGTCCATGATCGCCTTGAGATCATCGAGGGCCGGATCTATGCCGTAGAGGGAAGGTTGCCTCCCCATGAAAGTGAAGTAATAGGTGACTCCGAGAATGAATCCAGGGATGAAAATCCTCTCATGGGGATGACTGTAGCTGAGAAAAGACTCCAATACTTATAGGAGCAATTGATGTACCTTAAGGGGGATGACATTTATAGAGAGAACAACCGCAAGTACGAGGCCGTCGATGCCAAATTACCAACCAACTTCAATATGACGGATATCCCTAAATTTAAGGGTCATGAGAACCCTTTGAACCACATCCGTGCTTTCAAGGATTACATGTCTATCAAAGGCATCAAACCCGAGATGTTCTTAAGGATCTTTCCTTCATCTCTCGACACTATCCCAAAGCAATGGTTCTACTCTCTAGATCATAAGAAGGTCGCTACTTGGGAAGATGCTGCAATCGAATTTTCTAAACAATATGCGGATAATGCCGAGATCCAAGTTAACATGCGCACTCTAGAGGTTCTTACCCAAAATGACAAAGAAGGATTCACCGACTTCCTAAGTAGGTGGAGGAAGACTAGTACCCAACTAGTTGAACGCCCGGATGAGGCTACCCTTGTGGAGAAGTTCGTGGATAATCTCAAACCCATTTATGTCAACCATTTGAGATACCAAAACATCAAAAGCTTCAAGGACTTAACCGTACTAGGGACAAGGATAGAAGATGACATCCATAAAGGACTCTTGTCCAAAACAGTAGGTCGAGGATATCAAGGCTCAACAAGCCGTTCATACGGCTCTACTAGCAAGACAGATGAAGTTAACCTTCTCGAGCCATCCAAGAAAACCACCCCACCAAGGAAATTCACAAATCTTGGGGACACTTACGCCAACGCTCTAAAAAGGCTAAGAAGTAAGGCAAACTCCTACCCATTGGACCTACTACCGAACCCGAAAGGAAATCCAAGTTCTGGGACGAGAACTCTTACTGTGAATACCATAGGGGCAAGGGACATGACACAGAAAAGTGCTACAAGTTGAAAAATGTGCTTCAAGACATGATTGAAGATGGTCGATTGCCAATACCGCCGGAAGGTAAACCCAACAACACTCAGAATCCTCTTGGAGTTCTAGTGATCACAAGTGATGAATCTACCTTAGATTGTTCACACCTCATTTCTCCAGTCGAAAATGAAATCTATGCAATCGAAAATGAAGGTTTCTACTATACCATCTCCCCTACTATTTCCGACTTCATCACATGGGCAAGGAGTGTGGACAAGCAAGTCTGGGAATTAGAAAATGTGGTGACAACTGCTCGTGATCCCAACACGACACCTAAAGAGCATGTGCCACTAGTCTTCTCTCAAAATGCTACTATGCCAGAAATAGTCGCTGTGGTAGATAAATTAGTCGACCAAATCATATGACTAGAAAATGAAATCATGAGAATGAGAAGACTAGCTACAATCAATGGAGTTTGGGCCGACGATGACGAGGACGAGTATCTCATTAAAAACTCCCTAGTCAAAGAAATAGTCCAAAATGGCAAAGACCAAGATGTGGACCACCTAACTCGTTCGGGTCGTCCATATCAAAGCACTACTCAAAATGGTCCAACCAACGTTGTCACACCAAATGATAACGAAGATGACTCTACTGATTATTTGCTCAAGCAATTACAGAAGACAAAGGCTGATCTTTCAGTCTGGCAATTAGTAGCAAGCTCGTTCCCACATCGCCAAGCTTTACTACAAGCCTTGGCCAAGCTAAATGTAGCACATAACTCGACACCCGAAGATGTAGTCAACTTGGTCTTCCAAGAATCACCAAAGCTAAGTAATCCTATTACTTTCTCAGACGAAGATCTGCCGCCTTTCGGCGCCAGTCACAACTTGGCTCTCTACATCACTGTCATTTGTCTAAAGAAAAATGTGCCAATGACCTTGGTAGATGATGGCTCTGCGGTCAACGTCATACCCCTCAAAACGGCATACAAACTAGGCATGAAAGAGTCGGATTGGACCCCTATCAATCAAGGTGTTCGCGCATATGATGGTACATGACGAAAGGTTGTAGGACTCATTAACCTAACCATAGCCACAGGACAAATTGAGCGAAAGGTTAACTTCCAAATAGTGGACATCGAAGCTTCCTTCAACATACTTCTAGGAAGACCTTGGATTCACGCTTCCAAAGCAGTGACATCCACCCTTCATCAAAAGATCAAGATTCCACTAAATGGCAAAGTAGTGACGATCACTTCGCCACCCATCAAAGCAATAATCGAAAAGAAGTCAAATAATCAAGTCCTCACAGATCCAGTATTTGAGCTTGGGAGCTTCCAAAGCATAAGCGTCATAGAAAGTGAACTGGCACCCTTGTACTACGACCCCTACTCGAACTTGGTGGTCAACCACATACTCAAAACCCAGGGATACTTCCCTGGAATGCCTTTGAACCCTATCCGAAGAAATACCTTCGCACCATATATGGAAGGCAACTAAAAAAGAATACCACTTGGCCTAGGGTACAAACCCACTAAAGAGGAGGTCTGAAGATGCTTGCTCAAGTTCAGAACCGTAAGTACATAGGAGTCCAAATGCGACCCTATCGCCCCACATTAAATGGGTACTTTGTTAAGGAGGGAAGCCTGGAACTCTTTCACGGATTTCCCGAACCTTGGCATTATCTCGAGAGGAAGCTAGCCGGAATCGAGATCTTTCACGATTGCTACTTTATTCCTCCAGAAACGGTTCCTACCGTCAAAACCTGTCAAGCACCTTACTTAGACGAACAAGCTGTTAGCTTGCTGTTCGGAGAAGATCGATTTGTTAGAGCCGCGCATGATGAGATCATTACCATGATACTTCAAGACGACCACTTCAACCCTACCACGTTAATCACAGAAACAAGCACAAATCAGCAGAAAGGATGGAGAAAATCGATCAAGTGGACCAATAATCAAGGAAGACTTTTCAAGCTCACCACTGGAGAAGGAGAGATGTTCAAAGGAGAACCAGAAGACGATGAGTTCGAGTCGGAGTCGGAGTCAGAGTCGGAGTCTAGAGAAGTCACTAGGAAATCTCCTCCTGTCGTCATCCCCGTCCCCTTCGTTTCTCCTAGCTTAGCCTCGAGTAGTCACAGTAGTTCGGGAAATGCCCCAACCACAGTCCCTTTGCCGCCACTGACCATGGATCAGTTGGCTTCTTTGTTTCAACTTTACTCAAACTTTAATATGAATAAATCGGGTTCTGCTTACTCTTTGTGTTATCTTGAGTGCAATTCTGTTTACGATGATACTGAGGATGACCAAGACCCAGACTCGATCGAAATACCTCCCTACGTAGCCAAAGAAATACTACAGGAGGGGGAAGGGGGACCAGTAATAGAGGACACCGAACCCATCAACGTAGGAACCGAACTAGAACCCCAAGAACTTAGGATAGGGACTACCTTGAGCTCTACCGAAAGGGCCGACTTCATAGACCTTCTAAACGAGTTCAAAGACGTTTTCGCTTTGTCCTACAAAGACATGCCAGGAATCGACAGGGATATCGCCGAGCATAGGATTCCGATAAAGCCAGGTTTCAAACCTCTGAAACAGAAGCTTTGCCGAATGAGAACGGATTGGGCTCTCAAAATTAAGGAAGAAGTTGATAAACAATTCAAGGCCGGGTTCATCAAAGTCTCCGAGTATTCTGACTGGGTAGCCAACATAGTACCTTTACCCAAAAAGGATGGGAGAATCCGTGTTTCTGTTGAGTTTAGGGATCTAAACAAAGCAAGTCCTAAAGATGATTTCCCTCTACCACACATCGACATACTGGTGGACAATACTGCAGACCACGCATTACTGTCCTTAATGGATGGATACGCGGGTTATAATCAAATCAAAATGGCAATAGAAGATATGCATAAGACCGCCTTTGTCACTCAATGGGGAACCTACTGCTATACAGTGATGCCGTTTGGATTGATCAATGTCTGAGCTACATATCAACGCACCGCAACTACACTCTTACATGACATGATGCACAAAGAAGTTGAGGTATACGTAGACGACATGATCGTCAAGTCCAAGGATAAAGAGGGGCATATTGCGAACCTTCGCAAATTTTTCGCAAGACTACGAAAGTACAACATGAGGCTCAATCCTCAGAAGTGCACATTCGGGGTAACGTCTGGCAAACTCCTGGGATACGTCGTTAGTCAAAGAAGTATAGAAATAGACCGACCCAAGATCAAGGCTCTGATCGAAATGCCGCAACCACAGACAGAAAAAGAAGTCAGAGGATTCCTGGGAAAAGTGCAATATATAAGTCGATTCATATTGAAACTTACAATGATTTGTGAGCCTATCTTCAAGAAGCTCAAGAAGACAGACCACACCATGTGGGATGATGATTGTCAAAAGGCATTTGACAAAATAAAGGAGATATTGGCCAAACCGCCAGTGCTCATGCCACCTCAACAAGATAAACCTCTTGGTTTATATCTCACGGTAACCGAAACCGCCATGGGTGCCATGGTAGCTCAAACTGTAGGAAATGAAGAAAGGGCTATCTACTACCTTAGTAAGAAGTTCTTGGAGTACGAGTGTAAATATTCACAACTCAAAAAGACATGCCTCGCTCTTGTGTGGGCAACGAAGAAGCTACGCCATTACATGCTTAGCTACTCCGTCAAAATATACTCCAAAATGGATCCAGTCAAATACCTCTTCGAAAAACCCGTCCTCAACGGACGCCTAGCAAGATGGACTTTGATGCTCTCAGAATTCGATTTCAAATAAGTGCCCCCTGAAAGTAATAAAAGGTCGCGCCGTTGCCGAATTCTTTGCAGAGAATCCCATCGACGATGCACAAACAATAGATACTTGGTCATTTCCAGACGAGGACATACTCCAAACTAATGTAGACTCATGGGACCTTTACTTTGATGGAGCGTCAAACTTAAGAGGATTGGGAATAGGGGTGTTGCTTATTTCTCCTGAAGGCGAGCATACACCAATCTCTGTCAAACTCGACTTCGAGGTGACAAATAACGCCGCAGAATACGAAGCTTGTCTCATTGGACTACAAGCGGCAGTAAGCTTAGGCATTAAAAATCTTCGCGTGCATGGGGATTCATCACTGATCATCAAGCAAGTTACAGGATCTTGGAAAATCCGAAGCGAAAGCCTCGCACCTTATCAGGCTAGAATAGACCAAGTCACTCAATTCTTTGATCACGTAACCTATCTACACCTACCTCGAGAGGAAAATCAATTTGTAGATTCTCTTGCAAAACTCGCATCTTTGATTAATATGCCAGATAACATGATGGAAATGCCTTTATGCATCTCACGACGGTCGGAGCCGGCTTATGTGCATCAAATCACCGATGAAGAGGAGATCGCGCAGGAACCCTGGTTCTAAGCAATCCTGAATTTCAAACTCAATGGTACCTATCCACCGGATATGGACAAGAGGGGACAACGCGCCATACGCCTACTCGCTTCCCAATACGTTATCATGCAAGGAGAGTTGTACAAAAGGACACCTCTTGGTGTAATCTTACGTTGCCTTAATCATTCACAGGCGCGAAAGGTGATGGAAGAAGTCCACGACGGAGAATGCGGCCCTCACATGAGTGGGCCCATGATGGCAAAGAAAATCACACGTTTGGGATATTATTGGACCACAATGGAATCCGATTGCATCAAATATGTAAGACATTGCCACAATTGCCAAATCTTCGGGAATGTACAACATGTCCCTCCTTCATTGCTCTATACGATGACATCTCCTTGGCCATTTTTCGCTCGGGGAATTGACATAATCGGGAAGATAACTCCAGCCGGAACAGGAGGTCACTGTTTCATCTTAGTGGCAATTGACTATTTTACCAAGTGGGTAGAAGCGGCTTCCTACACCAGTCTCGCGGCCAAAAATGTGGCAAAGTTCATACAATACAACATCATCTGTCAATACGGTTGCCCGCATGAGATCATTAGTGATAATGGATCCCATTTCCAAGCTGAGACTGAACAATTGCTAGCCAAGTACAAAATTAGACATCACCATTCTTCGCCCTATAGACCACAGACTAATGGTGCAGTAGAGGAAGCAAATAAGAACGTTGTCACAATTCTCAAGAAAATGATTGACAACTATCGAGACTGGCCAAGCAAGATACCCTTTGCTCTGTGGGGATATCGCACATCTGTTAGGACACCCACTGGGGCTAATCCTTTCTATTTGACCTACGGCATGGAGGCTGTACAACCAGTTGAGCTAGAGATACCATCCTTGCGTATCTTACTCGAGAGTCAAATCCCAGAAGCTGATTGGAAAAGGGATAGATATGAAGAACTCATCCTCCTGGATGAACGCAGGCTACGCGCCTTGCATAATGTCCAAACATACCAAGCCCGTATCAAACGAGCTTTCAACAAAAGGGTTAAGCCCAGAAACATCAAGGAAGGAGACTTAGTGCTCAAATCGGTTAGAGCTCTTTTACTTGTCGATCCACGAGGAAAATTCAAACCTAATTGGGCCGGACCTTTTCTAGTCAAATCCATACTTCCGGGGGGGTGCAGTTAGAATCACAGACCTAGATGGGAATGAGTTCTCTAACCCGACAAACCTTGACCAACTGAAACGGTACTATGCCTAGAATAGGAACAAAAACGCGCCTCGTGTAACCCCACGTGTCGCTATTGTGGCACTAAGTAAACCGGCCCCTGCCCAAGCTGAAATAAGCTAAATGTCACTGTGCTCTTGCATCTTGACAAATTTGTCATCCTCATGTCATCAAATAAACTAAATTTGCACCTTCAGAGTAAGCAAAAGCTCATGCTAATTTTCTAAGCTCATTACAAGCTCTTGCTTAGAACAATTATTCTTTTACATTTACTCGAACTACGCGCAAGGGTTTGATTTCATTTTCTAAGTGAATACGTAGGCAATCCTTCACAAGATACAACCCGTCATTTTCAAAAATGTAAATAAAAGGACATCTGCATTGCATTTGGAATTCGACAAGAATAATAAATAGAAAATCCCAACGGTTTCATAACCATTTAACCTTTTATTTCATTCATTTTCTAATAATAATAGTACGCTACATTATAAAAATAGAAGAGGCTAGGATTCTAAAAAACCCCACCTTTTTATTACAACAATAATAATAATAATAAATAATAATAAAAGGACTTGGGCTATTCTTCCATCTTCCCCTTGCCCTTGTCATTCTTGTCACGACCTCGAGCCGGACGCTCTTGCGCCACTTCAGACCTAATCACCAATGGTCTTTCTCGAGGCCTCGACTTCCCATTCTTACCAACCACCATTTCCGCGACAGAAGAGAACTTCGGTTTCTTCGAAGGATGAATAACTCGAAGCCCGGCTTCTTGTTCTCCTTCTGTCAGATGCTTCTCTTTCTCTTTCTCTACCTCGCGCACCTTGTAGTCCACAGGCTCGCGCTTCCTCAATCTCTCGCGTTCTTCAGGAGTCGTAGCCCTCCTCCATCGCAGATAGGAATCCGACACCCATAAGGCATTAGCGGAGAAATTCAAGAACCACATGTTTCTTTGGGCCCATTTAATGGCCCATTCCCTCCGGCTATCAGTGGTAAGTGCCACAGCGGTCTGCGCAACGGTATCCAGCTTCGGGATCATCTACTTCATTCCGATTTGTCTCATTAATCTTTCCGGGAAGATGCACACCATGAATTCTATACCAGTAATGCGCACGGACCTAGTAGGATCCAAAGAAGACACTCCAGTGACGGATTTGAGGTGCCACCACGGTACGACCCACCTAATCAAAGGACCATCCTCACTCTTCAGTTTATTCTTCCAGTAATCACAGACCCGAGTGAAGTCCACCATGTACAACCTCGTCCTCATCGTAATCGAGCGGGCATGGTAAGAAGGAACATGAACTGGGGGCTCGATCAATCGAAGCCGTTCCATAAGCCAAACCTAACAAAAGCGGGTATTAGACATAACACACAAAAAAAAAACGAAAAAAGAGAGAACAAAAAGAAAGTGTTGTTTTACCTGCAAGATGACGGGACTCCCCAAATACGGTAGGTCGCAGTTGGATTTCCTATTATCCAAGCCCAACAAGATCTCTCCTAAGCATAAACAAGCTGGGCTCCTGCGCAGCTCCATTTGCTCAACAAGGACCAGAAGATGGGGATCACCTCTCAAGTCTTCATCAACATGCCCTTAAAAGACATACGCATGCAAAAGGCAAAACCCAAATGCCCTCCGCCTAGCAACATGAGAAACGGTGGGGTCGGCACTATTTATGAATCGGTCTATGAAGTCCAGCATTCTCACTCCTTTCGAGGTAACTAGTCGGTCTATCTCAAGTCTAGTCAACCCAAGCAAATCTCTAAATTTTCTCTTGTACCCTTGCGAAGTAGAAGGAATGGCAGGCAAATGTTCGGGATCCCACCCACCAACCGCAACAATTTCTTCAGGAAATGGGCAAATGTCGCCTCCAGGGAAAGCAAAAACGTGATAATTCGGGTCCCAATAGGCAAGACAAGCATCCAAGAACGGTTTAACAACCTTGATTAGCCTCAAACTCAACAATGATCCAAGGTTATAGGCACCCATATCATATTTTTCCGTGTTCGAAAATTCGTTGGTCCATTCCTTCAAGCGAATCTCCAAAGTATTCATGATGAAAAGTTTCTTTTGAGAATTTTATGTAATAAGACGAAGAAGAGACGGAAGAATTATGTGAATAAAAGCTCTATCCGCGCTTCTATTTGTACTAATTTCTGTTTCCAAAAATCCGTCAGAACAGGACAGCTTGAGAACAGGCGCAGCACTTGCTGCGCCTCCTCAAAGGGACGCAGCTCATGCTGCGCCTCTTCCTCAGCTTCACTTCTGTGATTTTCCGCGTTGGATCTTTCCTAATTCCATGACGAATAATTTCCTATTCCTACGGGTTATTATTTTGGTAAATACGTGAAAATTACCATGTTTCAGGTTTCCTAATTCCGCGGGCACGAATTTCGAAGCGACATCGACATTTTCGCCATTTTACCATACGTGCACATTTTCATTTTAGGAAATAATTTTCATTTTCATTTTAGGAAATAATTTTTTTGTTTTAATTCATTTTAATTCATTTACATTTCTCATTTCATTCATTTACTTTAGAAAATGATTTTCGATTTACCGAATTTCAAATTAATTTCAATTTCTTAATTCCATTTCTACATTTCTAACTTATAGATTTCTTTTTTTTTTTTTCTTTTTTAGGGGTAACCCTCCCTACCGTCCGGTCATTTCCCGCAAAATTTTTGCATTTTTGCATTTCTTTCGAGTCTTTCATTTCGCGCTAATTAAGGCCATATGTATATACAAATGAATGTCTTGCGTGATTTCTATGTAAATTTCGGCAGCATGACGGCGTAAACCGTCATCTACCAAACCTGTTCAAAGCTAACCTGCAGATACAAGCAACATAACCCAGCAGCAAAGGCTCTCAGGCCATCTTATATACACCAAAACAAGGAAATGTACAGCAAACTGGGGGCTCTCGACCCAAACAAAAGTCCAAAAATGTCCAAAATCAAGGTCCAAAATGTACAAGTGTGCAAGTCTACAAAAACAAAGCAAAGCTACTGCTGGTCGCCCTCCAGCTCCGCGACTCTTGCCGCAAGAACGACAATCTCGGCGTCCCGAACCTCGAGCGCCCTTAACAAGCGAGCTGTCTCCTCCCGAGACTGGGTCAACTCTCGCTCCAGCTCGAGGTCCCCTATAAACAACAACAAAATTGGTTCATGTCAATCGTGTCAAATCAGTCCAAACAATTACAAAGGAATTAAAAATCAAAAATAAAATAGGCATAAGGTTCATACCTGCCGGACTCGACCGCCGACAAGTGCCTCGACGGCAGTAGCTCGCAGCCGGTTGGCCACCCTCCATAGCGCCACGAACCGAGACGGCGCAACCTACATTTTCAAAAAGAAGTTATCAATAGTTTAATAAAGTTCAATCAAACGTGTTCTTACACAAAAATTATACAAGTCAGAGGCTCACCCTCCGAATCAGATGCTGCCAGTCGTCCAGGCCAGCATCCATCACAGCCACGTCAAAGTCACGCAGCTCGGAGATCGTCGTCCTCCCGGTCGCGTCAGTGTACTCAAGGGTCTCGGGGTACTCTGGGGGCTCGATGCCCGCCGCCTCAACCTCCTGTGAAGCCAAATATTTCTCATTAATTGATGATCCTTCATCATAAGTTCTCAAATAAATCAAGTAAAGAAAAAGAGTAAAGATGCTCACCACTACCGGCCAGTACGCCAACCTCCCGTAGAGGAACGCCGAGTAGTCCTCGCCAGGAAGAAGGAGGGCGTCACCACTGACGCCAGCCAAGTCAGCCTCCCTCTCTGCCTCAGAAGGCTCCCTGAACATTGTCCTAGGAGGATCGATGGGAACCGTCAACACGTCCCGAGAGCACTGACGAGCCAAGCGCTCGCCCAAGTACCACACAGGACCCATCGACGTCCTCAGCAGTAGCCGCCTCGAGCTCCTGGGTCGAAGGACCTCAGCCACAAAAGGAGGCACTCCGGCATACTCCGCCCAAGGTCTGGGCACCCACTTTGATAAGACAAACAAGGATCATTCCTATGATCGATTAAAAATAATGAAGAAACGAATGAATATAAGTGAGATGCTTACTGATGCGTGTCTTTTATATGATGATTTACATCCCTTTTTACACGCATTTCAGAGCTCATTCTTGTAGTTTATGCTGCATTTCTCCCTATTTCCGTCTACTTTCGTATTTTGTACATTGTTGCAGAAATGTGAAGAATCCAGCGAAAATCAAGCTAAATCCGTCCCCGAGTATCCTGCATTGCATGTGACGAGAAGTATTTGCTTAAGGAACGAGCTTGGTGCGCATTTCAAGGCCCAAAAGACAAATCCACGAGTCTATAGAAGTCAAGTAGCAGCTCAGCAGCGATCGATCGACCGGTCAATCGATCGATCGACCAATGTTCGGTTCGAAGCTACTGTTCATCGCTTTGCAAGCGATCGATCGACCGATCATATCGATCGATCGACAGATTGCTATTTGAGGACGTGAATTAAAAGACCGTGAATCTTGAAGCCCGTGAAGTTTAGGTTTTGGAATAATTGTTACGCTTATTTGCTATATAACGTAACACAAACATTCAGTTTAGGAGATGAGTTTTTTTACTCAAGCTTTATTATCAGAAATTAGATTTAGTTTTAGTCTACCAATTAGGGTTTGGAATATTGTGAGCATCGGAATTTTGTTCTTGTTCTTAATCGTTCCTCTGCAATCTTGGTATTTCTCTGCCCTAATTCAATTCATCTCTTTTGTTATTAGATTAGAATTGCTAGATAGATTCCCGAAACCATCTTTATTATTGCATGTTAATTATTTGTTTTACCGCTTTAATCATGAATTCAGTACTTTATTGCCCTAGTATTATTGTTGTTATCACTTTCATCATGAGTAGCTAAATAGTTTGTGCTAGGATGTAGGCGAGTTGTAGCATGGGCGGCATTAGATTAGACACGGCCTAAACCCGCGTGTTGGTCGATCGACCACCTTACCCGGTCGATCGACTGACCTCGTGAGCTTATTTCGTTTTAATTGATTTTAATTGTTGTATTTAACGAATCGAATGCATGCGACCAGTTAGATACCTGTTTTGTGACCGACCCATTAGATCGAAAGATAGGGTAAGTTGTTAGACCATCAATTGAATCGACTAAACTGTGCTAAGATCGAAAGATAGTTATAGTTTAGACCGTTAGTCACTTTTCAGAACGAAAGTTAGTATTAGTGATATTAGGGACTTATAGCGAGATCTAAAGATGCTATCTGTTAAGAGTGGACCGAGAGGACCTCTTTATTTCCCGCCTCACCTGTGTTGACTCAGACTGACTTAGTTTGCTGCCGCCGAAGCTATAATGAACCGATCATCCTAGTACCCTTTCTTTATCTGTTTAATCCGTCTTTTTAGTTTATTGTCTTTATTTACTGTTAGCTGTAGACCAACTCAAATCAACCCCCACTTTTGTCACCTTAGACTAGATATAAATCAACTAGAATTTACAACTGCCTCCTTGTGGTTCGACCCTGTTACCACTAGCCTAGGTTAGTCTTAATAGGAATTATAAATTTTATCTTTGGTACTCACAACGACGGGTATCAAATTTTGGCGCCGTTGCCGGGGAGGCAATAGTCCTAATTTTAGTTGTTTTTATTTTTAGTCTTTCTTAGTTTAAGGGACTTCTGTTCCTTAAACTTTTCTTATATTCTTTTTGTAGTTTCCTCTTATGCGCAGGTCACAGGGTGGTGAACTAGTGTCATTTGACCCTGAGATAGAGAAATCTTTGCGCGAGTTGAGACGAACACAAAGAGTACTACCGACAGAGGAAGAGCTGAGTACTCTGTCAAGCTATTACGAGCACAATCTGTTCGAAGAAGACCCACAGTCTTCACCCGTTTCCACTTCTTCAGCCGAGACAGTTACTTCTCCTGAAATTCCAGTCATGGCCGAGGAAGCGAGTATAGCTAGTCATTCTGAGCCGACAAAGTGAAAACTTATACAAGGGGTTCGAACTACCAAGAGATGCGGGAAGTTCGAACCAAAGCCTTCATACATTAGCATGGTTGAGAAGAACCAGTTCGGGGGGGCTGCAAATGAAGATGCAACTAAGCATATGGAGACCTTTATTGACTACTGCTGTTCCATACCCCCACCAGCCGGTGTGACCCAGGACCAGATCAAGGAGACCATGTTCATCTTCTCCCTTCGTGATGCTGCAAGGGAGTGGTATAGAGGTTTGGACCGAACCGTTCGGGGGATCACTGATTGGAATACATTGGCATTGGCATTCTACAAGAAGTACTTTTCTGCTTCAAGGACGATTGCTATTAGAGCTCAAATCACGGGCTTTAAACAAGGGCCAGATGAGAATTTCGACGAAGCATGGGTCCGATTTAAGAAGTTGGTGCGAACCATACCGCACCATGGGTTCGAAAAGTGGAGCTTGTGCAATCACTTCTACAATGGGTTGAACGACGATCAGAGGGCCATTTTGGATGCTGCAGCCAATGGAAGATTCGCTGAAAATTTGGGAGCAACCAAGGGGTGGAAGATCATTGACGATCTAGCTACCCACAAGGCCGAGTATGGAAATTCTAGAGGGAACCAAAGGAGAGCTGCTGAATCCTCCTCTATCGCTGCGCTTGAGGCTCTTACTGCGAAATTTGACAAGTATGAGCTAGGAGGAGCTTCTAAAGGTGGGATGTACCAAGTCAATGCTGTGTCAGACGATCCTTTCGTCTGTGAAAGGTGTGGAGGTGAGGGCCATGTCTCGAAAAACTGCCCTAGTCCCTTTGGATCTTGTGTTGCCTTTCAACACTATAGGCAGACCAACACCTACTATGAGCCGAATACCCATCCGAACTTGAGTTGGAGGAGCCAAAATGTCCTAAACCCAACTCAAGCTCCGCCGCAGCAACAACCCTATATACCCCCTCATCAAAAGCAACAACAATATCAGAAACCTCCCTATGTGCCGCAGCAGCAACAATCACAGAATTCTGAATTCTCCGAGCTGAAGAACTTGTTGCTAAAGGAGTCCCAAGCAAGAGAGGCCGGGATGAAGCTACTAGAGATCCAAATTGCTCAATTGGCTAGCAAAAGCAACACCCGAGCTCCCGGACACTTGCCGACTCAAACCGACCAAAAGGAGACCTTAAATGCCATCACTTGGAGGAGTGGGTCCACTCTGGAGGGACCTGCCATGGTCGAGGACACTGTTGAAAAAGATGAGCCGGAAACAAGTCAAGAGAAAGCTTCAACGAACAAATCAAAGAAAAAGGCGTCTACCAGGTATTTTAGTCGATCGACTGAAGTGCCTGGTCGATCGACTGAAACACTGGTTACAGGAGCTTCTGGAACTGTACATCTCGGTCGATCGACTGAGGACAGTGGTCGATCGACCGAGATCGCTGCTGATGCTGAGGAATTTCGTCCATTAATGCCAAATAATTTGCGAGACCACTTGTTTCGGGGTACCACAATCCCGAAGGTGTTAGGACCAGACCCGAGTGCTGATGGGTCAGTCCCGGTCCCGAAGTTCGACCCAATGACGGTCAATGGTTCTCATTTGAGACGGTCTGAGGAGGGGTCTAGCTTCAACAAAGAGAAGGTGACGGACTTCCAGCCTAAGTCCAAGGATGCCGGTGCGCGTGATTTGGAGGAGAGGGCCAAGGTACTTCTTACAGCCCCTTACCCGGAGAGGCTAGTGCCGACCAAGGAACAGGTATCTTTCAGCAAATTTGAAAAAGTTATCCGTAGTCTGAATGTGCAGGTTCCTTTTCTCGAGTTAGTTAACCAAGTGCCCGCTTATACTAAATTTATGAAACAACTTTTGTCCAAAAAGCGGTCACTTGAAATAGTGCACACTGTCGCACTTACTAAGGAGTCTTGCTCTTATCTGTCTCACACTGCACCCCTTAAGTTAGAGGACCCGGGCAGTTTTTCTGTTCCTTGCAACATAGGTACCTTCTCAATTGAGAAGGCATTGTGTGACTTAGGGGCTAGCATAAGCGTCATGCCTTTGAGTTTAGCTAGGAAGTTTAAGCTGACCCGTTTTGCTATCACAGACATGACAGTTAAGATGGCTGACCGATCTGCGGTCGAGCCTATAGGAGTCCTAGAGGACATACCCGTCCAAATAGGGAAGTTTTTCTTCCCTGTTGACTTTGTTGTCCTTGACATGCCTGAGGATGCCCATATACCGATCATCCTAGGTAGGCCGTTTCTGCACACTGCTGGTGCAGTTACTGACGTTGGCTCTTGGAACTTTGACCTTCAAAGTTGGGAAACATTCTATCATTTTTGCCCAACCTGCTAAAAAGAAGGACCCCATGTGGCCTGTTACCTGTAATACGGTTTCTGAAAAGAAATCGTACTTTGTGCTTCCTGAATTGCCTGTCTCTATTACTACTCCTGTGCTAACCCCTCCGCCCCATCACGGGAGCAAAAAGGAGGAAGAATTTGTTGTTTTAGACATTGCAGGAGCTGGTTTGGGGATGGATGAGCTGCCAGTCACTCTAGCTGCGACAAAGCCTATCATTCAAAGAGGAGGCCTTGGATGCCTAAGCTATGGGATTGATGAGGAAGTGGAAGATGAGCCAGCCAAGGTGAGATGGGCTAATTTGGATTCTGACGATTCCAAGGGAGTCCTTGATTGGGGAGATGACGAAGTTGATCCATTGAGCTCTCCGACTGTTGAAGCCGAGAAGGGTGCAGCTGAGAAGATGAGCACCATTGAGGCTACCTCTAGTAGCCAGAAGCCGACGAAGTGGGCCATACCTTGGCCTTTCTTGATCAATTACTAGTCGATCAAAAGCTTTACAAACATTTTATTGCTTTCGAACAATTTTTCTTGCTTTTGTGTGCGCGAAAACTTCGCATTTTCTTTTGTTTATCTAGGATTTTGAGCACTTAGACTTTATTCTGGGTCTTGCGCAATATTGGGCGCGTATTATTGTGTACTTGCAGGTATTTAGAGCTTGTTAGCTCAAATCATTGAGCAAATACGAAGAAATAAGGAGTACAGCAGTACTTTAAGTCGATCGACTGGCCATCATGGTCGATCGACTGAGTTGCGCTTTCCAGGAGCTTCTGTTCCTGTTCATCTAGTCGATCGACTGCCCATATAGGTCGATCGACCATAGACACTGCTGTATTTGTTCACGACCTCTCCCCTGCTGTGTTTGGTCGATATGCGGACTTAAGGGAGTTTTCTACTCCACTTTATCTTTCGTCGTTTTATTTATTTCTTCTGATTTTCTCATTTGTGCACAATTTTACCGCTTCATGATTGTCTTTCTCGGTTTTATGCGTGGTTTTGTTTGTCTTTTCAGGTGATTATTGGTAGCAATGCTGGTTACTGAAACCTCCTAGCTCACGCTGGTTTGGGGAGGTTTCCTTTGTTGCGCTTAAAGTCTTGTGAGTTCCTTATTCCCACTTCATGTCATATTTTATTTCCTTTCTCGCAAATTCCCATTTCTCTTTTCTTCATTACATGATTTTGCACAATGGGGACATTGTGCGATTTGGTTTGGGGAAGGGTTTTGCGTCGCATATCATCTGCTTGCATTCACGTTTAATTCTGTTTTGCATTGTTTCATTTCATTTCTCTTATATATACAAAAGTCCAAAAATTTGAAAAATTTCAAAAAAAAAATTTCCATAAAATGCACGTTTATTTTAGCATGTAGGTCGAGTCGGAACGGTAGTATTTCCATGATGATTTTGCATTTACATCTGTTTTGCCTGAGCCTTGCTAGATTAACATGTTTTTAGTAGAATCGTATATGCATAGTCTACGAGTTTTCGTCAATTATTTTGCTGGGCTTGAGACTTGACTTTAATAATTGGCAAGCTACATCATACATTCTGAGATTTAGAGCCTATAACTGGTGACATCTATGACCGGTTTACTTAGGAATGTGAGTAGTACTCCTTATGAGACATGTTTCCTTAATTTGCATAAATATGAACTTGATCTACTTAATACCTGTATGCATTCGGTTTGTGGTTTGTTGACACATGTGGTAGAGGTTTCCCTTTATTCATTTTGCCCATAAGCTCCACACTGCCAAAAATATCCCTTTTTGTCCCATTTACTACATCCTACATTTAGCCTGTCCTTTGTCAAGCTAGTAGTTTAGTTTGTGGGATTGTTACTCATTTTTGGTGGCATATGCTCTGTTGAGATGATGATTGGAAAATGAAGGAGAAAGAAATAGAAAAATAATGAAAAATAATTCGAAAAAGACAGGAAAATAGAGTTCTGTACTGTTCAAAGCAGTCGATCGACTGCCCAATATAGTCGATCGACTGAAGTTCGAAAGAAAGAGAAAAAGAAAAAGTCAATTCGCATAATTTAATCCTTATCTTTTGGCGATTTTTGCTCCCATGATTCATTTATATCTTATGGGGATTTATTGATTTAGTATTTTGGAGATTGTGAGATTCGAGCTTGTTATAGCACCGTTTCGTTTGATTATGAGCAAGAAGTTGGATGTTGCCACTTGGTTCCGTTTTGGTACTAGCTTGATCACCTGTACCTCCACTTTACCATAAAATGTTTTGCCTCTTCTTACCCATACCTCACATATCCTATATATACCTAGGCATGTGTCATTGGTCATCTGTTTGGTTGGAATACATATGTACGGTCATAGAGATTTCTTTCATATTCTACTGCTGGCATGTTTTTATAGGTCGTAGTTAGGTGAGAGTCACTACAAAATTAATTCTTTCTATCTTACATATATTCACCTGTACCTATTGAGTGATTTGAGCGACCCGTGAGAGTCCAATTTGATAAGTCTCTACAGTTGATGGTTCAGCATGTCTTTAACGGCTTCATAACTCGTTTGCATGATTCATTTACTAATTGATTGTTGGTTGTGCATTAAATTGGTTTAGGCTTAACAGTTTGCATTTCGCTCTGAGATTGAACTCGTTCCATTAGGTCATTAGATCGAGTCTAGTTCTTGCTTGAGGACAAGCAAGGGTTTGGTTTGGGGAAGTTTGATGCGTGTCTTTTATATGATGTTTTACATCCCTTTTTACACGCATTTCGAGCTCATTCTTGTAGTTTATCTTTGCATTTCTCCCTATTTCCGTCTACTTCCGTATTTTGTACATTATTGCAGAAATGTGAAGAATCCAGCGGAAATCAAGCTAAATCCGTCCCCGAGTATCCTGCATTGCATGTGACGAGAAGTATTTGCTTAAGGAACGAGCTTGGTGCGCATTTCAAGGCCCAAAAGACAAATCCACGAGTCTATAGAAGTCAAGTAGCAGCTCAAGCGATCGATCGACCAAGTCCAATCGATCGATCGACCAATGTTCGGTTCGAAGCTACTCATTCATCGCAAGCGATCGATCGACCAGTCATATCAGTCGATCGACCAGATTGCTATTTCAGACGTGAATTAAAAGACCGTGAATCTTGAAGCCCGTGAAGTTTAGGTTTTGGAATAATTGTTACGCTTATTTGCTATATAACGTAACACAAACATTCAGTTTAGGAGATGAGTTTTTTTACACAAGCTTTATTATCAAAAATTAGATTTAGTTTTAGTCTACCAATTAGGGTTTTGAATATTGTGAGCATCGGAATTTTGTTCTTGTTCTTAATCGTTCCTCTGCAATCTTGGTATTTCTCTGCCCTAATTCAATTCATCTCTATTATATTAGAATTTCTAGATAGATTCCCGAAACCATCTTTATTATTGCATGTTAATTATTTGTTTTACCGCTTTAATCATGAATTCAGTACTTTATTGCCCTAGTATTATTGTTGTTATCACTTTCATCATGAGTAGCTAAATAGTTTGTGCTAGGATGTAGGCGAGTTGTAGCATGGGCGGCATTAGATTAGACACGGCCTGAACCCGCGTGTTGGTCGATCGACCACCTTACCCGGTCGATCGACTGACCTCGTGAGCTTATTTCGTTTTAATTGATTTTAATTGTTGTATTTAACGAATCGAATGCATGCGACCAGTTAGATACCTGTTTTGTGACCGACCCATTAGATCGAAAGATAGGGTAAGTTGTTAGACCATCAATTGAATCGACTAAACTGTGCTAAGATCGAAAGATAGGTATAGTTTAGACCGTTAGTCACTTTTCAGAATGAAAGTTAGTATTAGTGATATTAGGGACTTATAGCGAGATCGAAAGATGCTATCTGTTAACAGTGGACCGAGAGGACCTCTTTATTTCTCGCCTCACCTGTGTTGACTCAGACCGACTTAGTTTGCTGCCGCCGAAGCTATAATGAACCGATCATCCTAGTACCCTTTCTTTATCTGTTTAATCCGTCTTTTTAGTTTATTGTCTTTATTTACTGTTAGCTGTAGACCAACTCAAATCAACCCCCACTTTTGTCACCTTAGACTAGATATAAATCAACTAGAATTTACAACTGCCTCCTTGTGGTTCGACCCTGTTACCACTAGCCTAGGTTAGTCTTAATAGGAATTATAAATTTTATCTTTGGTACTCACAACGACGGGTATCTCTTACGCTGCCCAGCTAAAGAGCGTTCACGTCCCGCCGGTAAACGCCGTGAGAGGAACGCTTGCTCCTCGTCCTACACATCACCCAATCCCTCACAACGGGATAGGCCCTCTCCAGCGGCTCCGTCCTCTTGGGCGCGAGGCCTGGGAAGTAGGAGTACACCCACGCCTGTGAAACAAGATAGTCAGTAATGATCATTCATGATTTGATAAAGAAAGGAATTCATTTCAAGCCTCAATGAAGGTTCATACCTCCAGCAGTAGTCCAGGTCCGACAGCACCAGGAGAAGTCCCCTTCTCCATCAACTCCGGACGAACCATGGCCCTCATGAAGCGAATGAGGACCGCAAAGCCAGCAGTGACCCAGTGCCAACGCCCTAGGGAGCTCAGGTCAGAAAGGAAGGGGAGAAGCTTCGTCGACAGCCTCTCTCCCTTGTCTCCGAGGTAAATCGAAGACAGAAACCACCAGAGGCACAAACGAGCCCTCTGCTCAGCTGTACAGGGAGGAGGAGCCGTCTCCCTCCCATCAATCGTCATCAGCGCCGGGATCTTTCCCACAAAGTAGTCTCGAACCTAGGAGCTGGGCACCAATCCCGGCACTGTGACGGCCTTCGGCAACAAGTTCCAGCCGATCAGCCTCCTCGCCTCGACCGAGTCCGCCCTCATGGCAGTCTCTGGCCACTCCACCTCCTCGGTCCCACACGACAGACCAGAAATCATGTCGTAGTCCTCCAGAGTGACTCCCACCTCACCATAAGGCATGTGAAACGTGGAAGTCGTATCCCAGAATCGGTCCAAGAAAGTGCGGACCAGGCTAAGGTTAGCCCGCAGCTTCCTCTTCGCGATATCCCTCCAGGCCTGCACCAAAGGACCGAACGCTCCACGCTCGATCATGGCCCGCTCCTCCGCCGACAGCCGCTCGTAGCACTCCATCGCTGTCGTGTAGCCCGAGAACGACCTAATGTTCCCGGCCTCCTATTGTGATTTGAAACAAAAGCTATCTTTAGTTTTGAATGAAAATTGGAAAAGATATGAGCAAATGAAACGAAAGAAGATGATTGATGAGTAGTGAATTCCTATTTACCAAGCTCTACACCGTCCTGTAGGATAGGTGACCCTCTGCAGCCCACAGCAGGTGCCTACTCTCCCAAGTCTCAGCCCATGCAGGAGCTCCTCTTAGCTGATGACCTCCTCGCCCAACGTTGGCCCGTCTCGGGGCCTCCTCCTTAGCAGCCTCCTTCTCGTGGACCTCGTCTCCAGCAGCCATCACTGCAGCGGTGAAGGCCTGCTCTAGAGCCTCCTTGACAGCAGCAATGTCTATCTCCATGGGAAGCCACAACACCTGTGACATTAAAGCAAATATAGGCCGCGTCATTTATGACGACAAGCCTTGGTTAAGTGATTTTCGAGCCTTTGAAAGCCCTGAAACCGCTCTTTTCTCGCCGTCTTTGGCCATACTCTCACCAACCCGATCACTCATGTGATAATATGGGTCAAGACAAGCCTAATTTGAAGCCTAATTCCGGGTTCGAGTCGAAATTTCGGCAGCATTTCGTTATGATGGCGATTATGCCTTAGAAAGTGTCCTGAAAAAGCTGTCACAAACCAAAATTCTGAAATGGTAGAAAGTTTACCCATCATCCCAGGGTTCCAAATATCAGGTTTCATCACAAATGGGCAATCCTAAGACTATTTTCGAAGCAATTTACGGTTCAGCTGTGAAACCGTCTCAAATTTCACTCAAAGGCTCAAAAACTCAATGAAAATTCGAGATAAATACATGGTTATGTTCCTTATACTACCAATTATCCATTTCTAATGGCAATTTGACAAAGCAAATGCATTTGGGGGAAAAGCCCCAAATTTTCGATCAAATTGGGTCATGAACCCTAATTTTTCGATCCAAAATTCGACAAAAACAGAAGATTACTGCAAGAATGAGACACATACCTCGATTAGTCATGATTAATGCTAGCTTTTGGATCAAACCTTGGCGGAAATGGTGAAGATTTGAGAGAGAAATGTGTAAATTATGTTTCGAACAAATGATTTCAACTCCTCTGATTATCGCGTTTTTACGCAGAATAGACACTTTGGGGAACAGACGCAGCAGGCGCTGCGCCTCTTCCAAGAGATGCAGCTCTTCCTGCGCCTCTTCCTTGTGTTCCCTCCATACGAATTTTCAAAAATTCGTTATGAGTTCGTTATTTGTGGGCCCATCTTTGGTGCGCCTCTTCCTTGATGCTATTTTATATTTTTGATCCGTTTGACGATTTTCTTTCGTTCCGGCTCGCATTTACCAAGCCAGCTACAGACTGATACACGTCATTTATTGCTTCCGAGATTTTGCTTGTCGCAACGAGCAAGTATTCCTTCACAGGTGTTTCGACACCCCTTCACGAGAGTAAGCGGATATACTTTCCCTCTCACGATATGGAGATTAACGTCTACCCAAGCAGATTTCTCCTCAGCAGTTCCACTTTGTGTCCGCTCTTTACCCTTTTTCTCAAAGACTACCCAAGCAGTCTTCTTTCAGCAGTTCACGTCTGTGTCCTGCTACTCACTTTATTTTAACCGTCACACCTGATCTTCGCTCCTTAGCTCCTATGCACCTCCGGAAGCATTTCGAGAAGAAGTCTCAGGTATGGTCTCTTCTTAAGGCTGGCGAGCCTCCTTACGTAGTCTAATGGACTTTAAACGACCCTCCCCGATAGTCGACAGACTCTAAAATGTTCCCGACGACAGGTCCTTGGTTCAGACCCCTTGAACCGCCTCGCGTCGCCATAGTCGTCAGGTTGTAATCTTCGATTGACCTGATGGATATACTTCGACTTTCGCCTTGTCCAAGCCTCAGTCAAAGTGGGGGCTCTGTAGATACCTCATTTCTGCACCTCTCGCAAACCACCCGGTGATGATTGGGCCGCATGTTTGGTACGCGGAACGATTTGTGACAGTTCGTAAGTTTATCGTCAAGTGATTGCTCAAATATTAATGTCTACCTCTTAGTTGTCATCTACGTGCCGATACGGTCGTTTTGACAGTAAATAGAGTACATTTGGAGTCCGAGCCTAAAACCGTCTCCATTTTCTGATAAGAGTTCAATCCCGAGTCAGAATGTTCTGGAATGTTCCGGATATTTCTATTCCATATTTTATAAATCTTTCACAATCTTAATCTTTTGGCAAACAATTTCCCGTAATATTCATATAAAGTATTAAGGAAAACCAAATTATTCCGTCCTTCCATAACTCAAACACGGAAATCTTTCTTCCGCAGGAGGAAACCACTTGGGAACAGACGCAGCAGGTGCTGCGCCTCTTCCAAGAGACGCAGTGCTTGCTGCGCTTTTTCCGAGGTCCTATTCTGCGTAGTTTTCGTATCTTTTTCATATCTTTCCGAGATTCACTTCCAAAGAGTCTCTGAAACCCTATTTCCTCCACGTGATTAGTATAAATAGGAGCCTTCGCTCCTCATATTTCTCACGCGAGTGTCCGCCCTTCTCTTCTCCCTTTGCATTCTAGACTTTTGCTCTTACTTTTTGGCGCCTACGTGCTTGATCTTTCAACCACGTAAGGTCGGATCCTTCTGAGTACCAGCCTCGTTTGCATGACCGACCAACTTGACCAACTACACATCAATCAACTTAATTAATCTGTTTTAATTCCTCTTACGAGGGCACTTTCTTTGCATTCGCGTCGAGCATCACTAATCGATATCTTAGTCCTTCTCGTTTCGTCAACATGTAAGTCTCAGGGTGTAAATATCTCTTTTATTTATTGTATTTTACTTATTGTATCACAATTGTAAGGTTTATGTCGAAAACATCTCTTAAAACCGATTTCTAAAACGTGCTTTAAAAACCTCTTTTTACGGATTTCCAGAAGACTGACCGTCGAGAAAGGACGCAGCAACTGCTGCGCCTCTTCGAAGGAGCGCAGTACCTGCTGCGCCTCTTCGTGAGGCTGCCGCAGTTTCTGCTTCCTTTCTTCTTCCTTCGTCCTCTGTAATTCGTCCTCTGTAATTCGTCTTGTTTTATTTTATTTTCGTCTGTTTTCGTTAATTCTTTGACATAACATCATAATAATTCCACATGTATATTATTCATCATCATTAACATATTTAATTCGTCATAAATCCGACTTAAGTCCCTTATAATCTCATATTTGCGGGTTTTCGTCATTAAATTCAATCCGGGTTGTAGAAATTCGATTTGTTCATATTGAGTTTCTGGAATTCATCATTGACATATATTTTCATCTGTTT
This sequence comes from Silene latifolia, assembly GCF_048544455.1. Taxonomy (NCBI): domain Eukaryota; kingdom Viridiplantae; phylum Streptophyta; class Magnoliopsida; order Caryophyllales; family Caryophyllaceae; genus Silene; species Silene latifolia. Next base: position 110,512,812 of record NC_133527.1, on the reverse strand, counting down.
ATCGTCATATGTTCGTCATTAACTCATCATGTTTATTCTAATTAATTTGTTTAGTTAGTTTAATTCACTAATTAATCATTCGTCCATGTAATTAATTCGTTCACTTCCGTCTCATCCATGTTTTATCGTTTTCATGACCCATTAATCACATGTAAATAACCTACTAATCACTTTCATCTGAGTAAATAGTTTAATCAATCATTAAATTTACCAATGAGTATTAACAATACGCAATTCCGGCTTCACGGCCAGAATTCAGGTCAGGAACAGACGCAGCGTCTGCTGCGCCTATTCCAAAGGACGCAGCTCTGCTGCGCCTGTTCCGGGTTGAATTCTGTCCCTGAACTCCGTTGTTGCTTGACCTAGCTTAATTAGCTTATGTACAATTGACTATTAATCGTATTATCACCTTCTGTTTTGTTCGTTAATTTATTCTTTTATTCTTTTTCTCAAATTATCCGTTTTAAAGGTATTTTCGACATAAATCGCTAAACCCATTGTAGTTATTGTAATTTTCATTATTGTAATTTTCTTTATTGTATTTATCATTATTTCTTATGCCATTTGTATGTTTTCACATGTAATTGAGCATTAAATCCTACTTCGACCTTAATTGTTTGCTAATTACGTGTTTCACCGACTTAGCCTAATTTTCGCATGTTAGGATTAAAACTTGGATGTTGCATTGCATGCATACAATCGACGATATATCGAGTATGAATAACTTCCCTAATCATTAGTAGAGGCCTCTATCGAGGCGGGCGGGATTAGGTGTTCGATCAAAAGAGCTTCCTAATACGTACCCTCACCCCTTACTCCAGATCTCCGTGAACACCCGTGTTCATTGGCATCCACGAGAGTCATTCTAGACATAGAATGCTAAGGGTAACGATTGCTTAGTGTTCATGTCACTACTTTGTGTCTTGACATGACGCGAGGTATTCGAACGGTTCCAATTTTCCATAAAAATTGGTGGCGACTCCAACAAAAATGCAAACGCTTGTTTCCCTTCTCTCCCAAGCGCTCCCGTGGGCCCCCCCGCTGTCCATACAAGTATAAAATTAAGCATCATCACTCTTCCCCTTATCGACCTCTGACTAATGGTGCGGCGGAGGCAGCAAATAAAAATGTCGTCATTATCCTCAAGAAAATGATCGACAACTATCGTGACTGGCCTAGCAAGATACCCTTTGCATTATGGGGATATCGAACCTCAGTCAGGACGCCCACTAGGGCTACTCCTTTCTATTTAACATATGGTATGGAAGTCGTACAACCAGTTGAACTAGAGATCTCATCTCTACGCATTCTACTCAAAAGCCAAATCCCAAAAGCAGAATGGAATAGGGATAGGTATGAAGAACTCGTCCTCTTGGACGAAAGAAGATTACGTGCCTTGTATAATGTCCAGACATATAAGCCCGAATTAGTTGAGCTTTCAACAAGAGAGTCAAACCCCAAAACTGAAGGAAAAGTAGATCTATATACTCAACATATTCATATATGTTTTATTTTAATTTGTCATAAAATTAAATGGTGGATCTTATGCATGCAAACATCAACATTTAAAAGAAGAAATCGGTTCCTTACATTGCATGTTTTGGATATTTGGGCACTAGTAAGGTCACCTACCTTACTTAGTTCTTGAGCTTTCCTTATGGATGAACAAGATTCAAAGGTAGAATCTCTCCCAAAGACATATACCCAAGGAACACTCATAACAACCAACATTATTTAGATCTAGTAATAATATTAGTTTTACTATAAAATTGACACAAAATAAATTGTGTTTTTCTCTTGAATATCTCGGTCAAGAGGGAGTAATTTTTGTGAGTTTATTTCTCTAGAATTATCATAAATTGTAGAGAGTTTTTGATAGATTTTCTTACACTAGAAAAATAAGATGATAAGAATGAATGAATAATTGAAAAGAAAAACTCTTTTCTTTTCTTCTATGGTTGGCCGAAAAAATGGCCTTGGGTAGTATGCCCAATGCCTTTTATTTTTGCTCTTCTCAAAAGCTTAGGTTTGCATGGCTACTTGTTAGCTTTCATCATTGTGTTTTCCACTTAAACAATTAACACAATTTCTCCACTAACTCCCTCCATAATTTTGGCACTTTCATTATAAAATGGATGGTCCATTTTATTTTGTCATTTGTCAATTTATCACATGTAACATGTTACATGACATGTCACAATGTAATGTATTTTTAACTTATTAAAAATCAACATACTCATAAAATATGTCATTTACAAAATCGACTAGTGATTCGTAATTACTCGTACCAAAAATGTTTCCAAATTATAAATTACAACATTCTGTATTTATAATAATTTATTCATTCTGTTTCAATTGTTTCTGTAAACAATGATTTCATCTAAGTAATAAAACAATTCGATTACTTAGACCGTGTCTCATTTAATCATATTTACAATAAGATACGTAAATTATACTCACAAAATCATCCGTCAATTTTAAGCAATTTAATTAACTCGTATCGGTATACGATTAATTAAATAATCAATTAAGAGTATTTCCCTATAGGTATGACCTAAGGGGATCAACTGATCACCACCGTCGCACGACAGTAATGTCAAACTCTAGTCAACCAATCATTACCGATATGTGTGGACAAGTTGACTGTAAAATATTACATCCCACATGTATTCTTAAAATGAGATTTAATAATGATATTTAAATCATGTGATCGCACTATTGCTGAGGACACATTTCCCAACAATCTCCCACTTGTCCTCGACAAGTGTGCGTCACCAATTCTCTTGTCCTATTACTATCTCCTACTCAATGCAAGGTGTCTTTCGGGTCGTACTTGCAAGTGATCATATCGAGAGTGGTTTCCTCGATCTGGAGAATAACTGATTGACCGGATTTATCTATCATAGATACCTTCCGAGCGTGGCCACGCATTTCCAGTTCATTACTCCTCGAGTGGCCCTGAGATATTGTTTTAACCCTGACAAGGGGGTGGACAATTCCTATCGCACTTATTCCCTTCGACTAGCCACAGCCATCATAACCCAAAATATGCCCATTTGACCCCATTTACGAAGATCGTAGTAACACAAATCAAAGTTAATCTGAAACTGTGCCATCTTAGGCGAACAGTCTTTAGTCAAAAGAATCGACTCATTAGAATACTATAGCAGCTCTCGCCACGACCAGGCTATATAAATTGCCATAACTCTGTAAGCGGTCATAAGGCCCGACAAAGTGTTCCTAACAGTCTGCCTATGTGATCGACTAGTCATCTCACATGACTCTATGGCACTTGAACTTGCCATCAATCGCATCACACTCTAATCACTTCGAGACGTCACCTCATACAAGCGACTATGGGCTAATACTATGTTAATCCGGGTTCACTTTAACGGGGTTTAACGTTGTCTCTACAACCCGTATGGATGTAACAAAGTATAATAAAAGAGTTTTAAAGTAAAACTCGAACGACAAATGCGATTATCACATATGAATAGTCAATGCCTGATTACTATTTCATGTTCTATAATCTAATTTGATCTTGTACGTAGTTGTTCATTTCAATTCAATTGAAATGACATGACTCATCATGTTTAGCCTTTGAGAAGACTTTGGTTAGTAGGTTTTATCAATTTCTTGTACCTTACTCAACCTTACTACATACTCGTTTTCCTTTGTAATGTATACATTTGCATTACAAAACTTTCTGAGTACGTGTCGAGATCCAATCAAGACATAGGCCCTCTAGCCTAAGAATAGCTCCCACTGTTTTCACAGTGTGCGGGACTCATCCTTCTTGCACATCTCATGATTGTAAGTGTACTCAATTTCCGTTATATATATCTCTCATTGTTCTTTATTGCCTAGAACGATTCTAGAAAATCTACTTCTTAATTAACATTGCCACAATGGTATCTTAACCATCCTAATGTGTTTTTATTATGGTTTTGTCGGAAACCATGCGCAATCTCAATTGTCAATTGTCACTTGTGTAACACCCTTACACAAAATTGCATCATAAACACTTTGCATCATAGCCTTAATGCTTCTGCAAGCACTTAAGGGTAATCTTTATGGCTTACTTGGTAAAGATTACTTAAATTCGATTTTGAAAACAATTTATCATACTCAAAGTATATGAAGTGTTACACATCATTACTTATTTAATTGATCCGGCAGCGGAAGCAAATGTAATCAATCAAATATGTTCAATTTAATTGAACTAGTCATGAATCTTATCAACGTAAGACTTCTTATTGACGCTAATATCATGTGGATTTATCTTCATAAATCCGGATATTAAAGATGTATTATAATACTCCAAAAGTCTTAAATCATTCTCAATGATCAATATGTCATCCACATATAAGACTAATTAAAATTTCCGTAACTCCCACTAAACTTCATGTATAAAAACAACTTCTCTACTTATCGAGAAATGTTTTATCACATGATCAAAATGTTGATTCCAACTCATTGATGTCCTACTTAAGACTCTCTCTTAAGTTTCACATTATCTTAGGATTGTAAGAATCTATAAAACTCATGACATGTATTGAATACATTCCTTCCAATTGAAGAAGTGGGTTTTAGATTCACTCGCTATGTATTTCATAATAATGAAACACAATCCCTAAGAAGATCCAAATAGACTTAAGCATTTCAATCAGTGCAAAACCCTTTGCAACCAATCTTGCTTTGAAATCTCTCTTTATTAGTGCAAAACCCTTTGTCATTAATTAAGCCTTTTATTTCGGATTTTCATGGCTCTAAGCCTTGTATTGAGTTGTGACTTAAACACTCTTATGTAAGTCATATGTTCATTACTTTCTAGAAGTAATCAACTTTGAATCAAACGATTTCTTTTGTAAGTTATAAGCTCTTTACTTTCTTAAAAGTAGCATGAATTCATCATTTTCAACAAGTGATGAATTTTAACCTCCTAGGTTTTGAAGAAACAATGTTTTACACGAAACGTCTCATGTAGCCAAGAAAGACCAGTTTCTTGCGACATAACATTCTCTGTGGCGTTCTTTGTGGCTCTTGAATAATTTCTCACACTCTGTCTTCTAGAAATAAACTTGTATTTTAGAAAGACAGTTTCACGAGCCGCAAACCCGTCGTACTCATGATGATTGAAAAGGGAAAAATGAGCATTTGTTTCTTGTGAAAACTTACAAGCATGGTACCCTTACCATTTCATATCTCATATGATTCGATTTAGTGGAAAAATAATCTAGACAAAATGATAAAATCCCCAAAAGGATCAAGTAACTCAAAGTAACTTGATCGAAGTCCAAACCTTATCGAATAGCGTTTGAATTCTTATCCAATCATACATTATCCCATAATGCGTGTTAAGAGAGATTAATTTGTGATACTATATCACAATTTATTTGGCTTATATCAAAGTCTTCACTTTGATAATCCCATCACGACTAAATCGTGATTCCTTGAACTCTTTGAAATTCTTCAAAGATTTCTCTATTTACCTTATTAAGTGAACATATTAGTGTCAACTTAAATCGTTGGTAAAAGATAATGATCAACCTATTTTGGATCGATGATTTACAACCTCGATCTCCTTTTCAACTAAAGGGAACGAGATATCTTGCTTTGAATTCAAGGTACGCATATACCATTAACAATCTAATGGTTTCAAGAGTACTCGAAAACTCTTTGCGTTAATCATTCCAGAATTTAAGGTTTAATCTTGGGTTACCAATTTGAGTCTTGCCTCATCTTCATGATATATCATTCTAGTTTGGTTTAGAATATAATCACCTTGATGATGAGCTATCCATACATCAAATCATGGTGTATATGGTCACAAAAGTGAAACCTCTTTTGTATCTTTAACAAATTGTATTCTTATTTAGAGTGTATGTACTTAATAGTCACAATTAAGTACAACTCCAAACCCGAAAACTAGATTTAGTACACAATGACTCTATCTCTTGACTTCATTGTTGCTAGTCGTCATATTCTAATCATCCTATGTATCAAACATAATGATGAAAACCACCACCGGTTTCTAATATTGATTTAAGTAATACTAGCAAAATTTATGTTTAATCAAATAAACATTTAACGAAGAAGGTCCCATTAGATGTCCCACAACTAACTTGTTGATACTTCAATAATTTGGGGTAGTTTCCTTTCTCGTGTCCAACATTTAAGACAATGGAAACTTTATCGGTCGGGATTGATAGGTTTAGTATCGTCATTCTCAACAACTTTACCTTTAACATAACCATGTATCAATTCCATTCTAATTTTACTTCTTTAACCTCGTCCTCATCTTAACGGTTTAAGAGAATGCTCCCACTCATTTCAATGAGTCTTTACTTAGAGAAGCAAAGGTGAATCTTATGAAGATTACTCTTCAATTCAATCGTTTTAGTCTTAAAACTTTCATTGAAGTGGTTGCGTTATTTTGGTCAATTACGAATTCTGACAAAACTAATTACCAAAACAATTTATCGCTTCAAGGTACTTAATTCAATTAAGTATATGAAACATAATCCATTGTAAGTAGAAGTGTTAGTCAAGAATCAAAAACCTGTTTGATAATGAATAACTTTAATCTATACTCTTTACAAGAGATCCTTAGCAATGGTTCATTCGAGGTCTTTAGAAGAAAATTCAAATTTTGTCTTTAGATACGATGTTTTAATGGAGTTTTGAATCGAAATGATATCGTATATGAATTGTGGTAAAGAAATAGAACAATATAGCAACGGAATAGTGGAAAACTTAACATTTATCGTTTTATTAATACTTGTAAACAACAAGTAAAGCATTTACATAGTGACCTCTACCCAACTATGATAAATGATTCCAAGACCCAAATTCATATCGACTTAGGCACGGTATGGCCGATGAAACCCTTATCAATATAACTCGGTGGATTAACGTTTTAATCGATTCTACTTTTAGAACTCTTGGTAGATAAAATTACTCTAATAATTATCTATAGCCCAAAACACATCCGACAAGGGCACGGTATGGCCGATGAAACCCTTATCGAAAAACTTTTGTTGAGTTCAATCCAAATTTCGAATAAATGTGTCCATGATCCAAATCCACATCAACTTGGGCACGGTATGGCCGATGAAACCCTCATTAACATGAACTCGGTGGATTAACATTCATCACCCACTTCCCCTACATAACAAGGTTTGTACCCCGGTAGGGCCGAGTGCACTCCCTCGCGAAATAGGTTTTCATGGTTTCTACTATTTGGTAAGGTTATGTCTCAATTAATTGTTTTAGCGAGAGGTCATGTCAATTTATTATCTATCACGTTTTAAGTGAACTAAAGCGGTAAACTACGATAATTCTAATTGACAAGGGCGATAAACTCGATTAGATGATGATGCATGTTTTAGTTATGGCGATTTAGCGATGCATGTGACTTATAAATAAAATGCAAAGCATAAAAATAAATCCTAGTATGGCCTTCCTAAAATAGAAAATCTAATTAACTATTACATGTTCGGAAACCAACTCCATTGGTCCTTTGAATTTCGGTTGTGGCACGCATCTCGAGGTAACACCGTCTTTATGTATTGCCATCTTGAAGAAATCCGTCTTTGGGAACTCCGAAATGAATAAAATTACATAATAAATTACATAATTTCCTATTATACATTTGTAACTATAATAAAATAAATCTATTAAATTACAAGACGGTGATACGAGATCACAATAAAATTACAACCGAATCGATATTCCCATACATTTCGAGTAATACCAATTAAAACTAAGGCCATACTAAGTAAAAATTACAAAATTCAAAATTACATAAATAAAATTATGACAATCATAAAGAAAATGCAGCATTATAATATGTATGAACATGCCCAATTTTATGCTAAATCGCCTTTAATTAGCCAATATCGTATATTACTCGGTTTTTACGGATTTGCGTGATCTCAACATTTTATAATCACAAAAATTACATAAATTCATATTTATGCATAAGTTAATTACCCTAACCTCTTAGGACTCTAAATTTAGTCTTCACTAATTATTTGACCATAATTAACTCATATTACTAAAATTTGTTCATAATGGACTTAAAATTATAATAAAATGCTATAAACTTCAAATAAATCACAAAATTTCAAATAAATTTGTAATTTGAAATTTAAACTCATGAAAATTCTGGAAAAATACCATGACACTCATAATGTTCAAAAAACTTAGGTTAAAAATTTCAAAATTTATACGGAAAAACAATGTTGCGGTTTATCGGTTTTAACAAAATAATCATAAAAACATGAGAAAAATTATATTCATTAACTTTTCAATTTTAGATCTGAAAAAGATAATAAAATGCAACATATAATGTTTTTCCTTAGTCATAGAGTATGTTTTATTAATATTTCACTAATAAAGTCACTATTCATGCTATTTTTCTTCAAAAATCCATAAATCATGCAAAAGACTTCACTATAGCCTATTATTTTACACACATCTTGTAAAATTGCATGTGACAACATACTAAATTTCTATGACCAGATTCGAAGTTTATCTCATATTAACCTATTTTTCACTTAAATCCGATTTTAACAATGAAAAATCCATATTTCGAGCATAAAACTCATAAAATTATGAAATTTTCCAGATCATCTAAAAATAATATATGTGAAAACATATCCAAAAACCAATGGAAAATTCGAAGTTTAGCTAATTTTCGTCCAAAAATGACATTTTTATCATAAAAATCACATTTTAATGCCAATGTTGTATAATATGAACAATAAAAATCCATAAATTAACCAAAATATCCTAAAAACATTTTAGGACCAGAAATTTTAACATGCATGATAATTTTCGTGATATATCATAATAACACAAATTAATTAAGTTTTATATGTTATTCTTATAACTCGGAAAAACTTTTAACCGATTTGCATGCAAACAACCAAGGCTCTTGATACCAATTGAAGGGAAAGTGGATCTTATGCATGCAAACATCAATATTTAAAAGAAGAAATTGGTTCCTTACATTGCATGTTTTGGATATTTGGGCACTAGTAAGGTCACCTACATTACTTAGTTCTTGAGCTTTCCTTATGGATGAACAAGATTCAAAGGTAGAATCTCTCCCAAAGACATATACCCAAGGAACACTCATAACAACCAATATTATTTAGATCTAGTAATAATATTAGTTTTACTATAAAATTGACACAAAATAAATTGTGTTTTTCTCTTGAATATCTCGGTCAAGAGGGAGTAATTTTTGTGAGTTTATTTCTCTAGAATTATCATAAATTGTAGAGAGTTTTTGATAGATTTTCTTACACTAGAAAAATAAGATGATAAGAATGAATGAATAATTGAAAAGAAAAACTCTTTTCTTTTCTTCTATGGTTGGCCGAAAAAATGGCCTTGGGTAGTATGCCCAATGCCTTTTATTTTTGCTCTTCTCAAAAGCTTAGGTTTGCATGGCTACTTGTTAGCTTTCATCATTGTGTTTTCCACTTAAACAATTAACACAATTTCTCCACTAACTCCCTCCATAATTTCGGCACTTTCATTATAAAATGGATGGTCCATTTTATTTTGTCATTTGTCAATTTATCACATGTAACATGTTACATGACATGTCACAATGTAATGTATTTTTAACTTATTAAAAATGAACATACTCATAAAATATGTCATTTACAAAATCGACTAGTAATTCGTAATTACTAGTACCAAAAATGTTTCCAAATTATAAATTACAACATTCTGTATTTATAATAATTTATTCATTCCGTTTCAATTGTTTCTGTAAACAATGATTTCATCTAAGTAATAAAACAATTCGATTACTTAGACCGTGTCTCATTTAATCATATTTACAATAAGATACGTAAATTATACTCACAAAATCATCCGTCAATTTTAAGCAATTTAATTAACTCGTGTCGGTATACGATTAATTAAATAATCAATTAAGAGTATTTCCTTATAGGTATGACCTAAGGGGATCAACTGATCACCACCGTCGCACGACAGTAATGTCAAACTCTAGTCAGCCAATCATTACCGATATGTGTGGACCATTTGACTGTAAAATATTACATCCCACATGTATTCTTAAAATGAGAATTAATAATGATATTTAAATCATGTGATCGCACTATTGTTGAGGACACATTTCCCAACAGAAACATCAAAGAGGGAGATCTAGTGCCTAAATCCGTCCGAGCTCGTCTACCAGTCGACCCAAGGGGAAAATTTAAGCCTAATTGGATCGGGCCTTATCTAGTCAAATCTATACTCTCGGGGGGTGCGGTTAGAATCACAGACCTAGACGAGAATAAGTTTTCAAATCCGACTAATCTAGAACAACTTAAGCGATATTACCCTTAGAATAGACCTCAAAAACGCGCCATGCGGGATCCACGTGCCGCTCTTGTTAACACGTAATACACGGCCCCAGCCGGCCTCGAAATGCGTGTCACCTCGCTATTGCGTTTTGACATTTTTTTTTTGTTTTATCCTCAGTATCACCGAATAACTTAATTGCATTTCTTAAAGAATAAGTAAAGTACCGTGCTTATTCCTTGCGTTCATTACAAGCTCTTGCTTCAACATTTATTCCTTTACATTTTCTATTTTGAACTACATTCTGGGTTTGATTTCATTTTCATTGAATACGTAGGCAATCCTTTACATGATACAACCCAACTTTTTTTTTAATCCAAAATGTAAATAAAAGGACATTTAGTTTGGCACTTAGAATTCGAAACAATAAATAAAGGGAATTGATTTAATGTTTCTAACTAAAATGACGAATTTATTCATCTATTAGTAGTATGCTAAATAATACATCCGATAATAAATGCTGAAACAAATGCTAAGATAGGATTCTAAAAATCCCGCCGTTTATTACAATAATAATAATACTTCTTATCATACTTAGGCTATTTCTATTCTTCCATCTTCCCTTTACCTGTGTCATTTTTATCATACTTCTTATCTCGACCTCGAGGGGGGAGCTCTCACGTTATTTCTGACCTAATCACCAATGGTCTTTCTCGGGGCCTAGTCTTTCTAACACCCCCATTTCTTTAGGAGCCTTTAGCAAGACATTCCCAAAAAAATAGGACTGTTACCATCTCGGTTTCCTGAGGTAGTGAATAACAAAGATAAACAAACCAAAGTACTTTATTAAAATCATAATAATCTAATGGTTTTATTACAACTTTATTTACAACTGAAATAATTAATACATCTCGCAGCGGAAATAATAAAGTGATTAATTAACTAAATGGTCTAGACATCTAGGTAGACTAACCAAGTCCTCACGCATTCCCATAAGCCCCCAAGTCAACTAATCTCTAGTACCTGACAAATATGCTCCCCAATTATGGTTCATCACAGGTGTTCACGAATACACGGTCAACCACGAGGTTTAGTAGAAATAAACTAAACAACAATAATAATCCAACCAAAATAGTCATCCTTCAAGTTCTCATCACTTCATCCTCCGTACAACTCACTTACATCACTGGCAGTAGCAAGACCTTCTTAACACCGTGCTATGCTCAACTGGCAGTAGTACTTGCGTACCATGCTCAACTGGCTATAGTAATTACTTACTGTGCACAACTATCTCTGGTAGTATTAATTACTTACTATCCACATCTGGCAGTAACGATTACTCGCTATGCACAACTGGCAGTAACACCCTCCGTGTTATGCTCAACTAAATAATCGACTCTTCATAATAAATATAACCAACAACAAATACTCAATAACAATCCCGTCATACAGCTCGGCCAACATCTTAGCAAACACAAATATTCTATCTCCAATGATAAATCACAATATTAAGATTAATCTCATCAGCCGTCACAATTAAATATACGTTCACTTTACAATAAAACCCGAGTTGAGTAGGAAATTTCTACCTTTTCAGCAAAACTCCAATTAAAGCAATCCAGTAATATTAAAAACACTCTTCAGTCAACCTGTCACCTAATATAATAATAATTCACAATTACCAGTAATTCTAATTATATAAAATAGAAAATAATTGAATTAATTATAATAATTATATTATTACATAAATTAGTGATTAAAACCCGTCTCGAACCCATAATCGAATCCCATGAACCACGGTCAAAACCCGTCTTAAAAATAATCCAAAACTCCCCTTTATACATGATTTTGAACCATGTCAAATAACCCCCTAACACCCGCAAAACCCGCCACCATAGCAACCTACCACCAGCACCTCCGGTAGCCACCACTGCCAACCATCGTTCCCTGGTCTTGTCACGCACCCCATCCACCACACACGACCTCTACACCACGCCCTAACACCCAAACTAACAACAAGTAATACCAACAACAACTCACACACAACCCGTGTACATCACCACACACTACGGCCAACACGAAGCCCCACACCACCTCTGCCACCACCATCGTCACCTCTGATTCACAGTGGTTCCAGAGGTGGCTCCCTATTCCCGTCGTAGAAACAACCAAGGTCACGGTTATCGTCTTTGGAAGGTCACCAAAAATCCCCTATTTTCCCCTATTTTGCGAAATTCCGGCCATCACCACCACCTGCAACCACCACATCACCTCCCCCAAGGTTGACCCAACCACCAGGTCTCAACCCCACCATACCCAGGTCAGGGCGAGTCAGTATCAGTATCGAATTACGGTTCGATTCCCCTAATTAAACATGGTCTTCATTACCAACCACCACCATGCTGCGTTTTCTGACCAAATAACCACCCAAGTTGTCGCCTTTGTCCACCCATAACCACCCCCTGAGGGTCGACTCACTACCAAACACAACCTTAACCCAGGTCGTGGTCCAATTCAGTCACGGTTAGATGTTAAACCCATAGTAAACCCCCTTCATACCACCACGAAATCACAGCAAAACCACCCCCTTCCCGACGGTCAGCGGTGGTCCAACATGGGTCCGCTTAGTCTATGGTGGTCCACGACAAAGGTCATGGTCTTAGCTAGTCACATGGTGGTCTAATTATCAAGTTACAACAAAGCAAAGATGTATACATGAGACAGTCTTAAAATATTACCTTGAGATGATAATAAAGCTAATTCCTCTTCATCTTTATTTTAGACCTCTTCCTTCTTTTTTAATGAATTATTTTTCATATTTCTTTGTATTTATAGGCTAGGTTTATATGTGTAGGATACTAATTAAGAAACTATTACCTTATTACTATTTTTATTATAAAATACAATTATTGTTATTATCATCATTATTATAATTATATAATCTCGTTACTAGAATTCCCAAGTCAACTACATTTTACATGCCTATGCTAATGCCACCCGATTCTTCCATTATTTTATTATATTATTTCGTCTTATTTACACTATAATTAATTATTTAAAATGTGATAATTATTAATACAAATTCTTATCAAATTACATGATATTACAGTCTTTCCATTCTGATCCACAACCATCTTCTCAACAAGAGCATTCCTTGGGTTCTTCTTCGGGCAAACGACTCGGAATCCAGCTTCTTCTTCTTCTTCGATCAAGTATTTCTGGCTCTATTTCGCCACCTCGCGGATTTTGTAGTCAATTGGCTTATGCTTTCTAATCTTATCGCGCTCCTCCAAGGTGTTAGCCTTTGCCTACTGCAAGTAAGAATACGACACTCACAACAAACCAACTGGGACACGTATAAACCACATGTTCCTTTGGGCCTAACGAAGTGCCCAGTCGTGACAAGACTCAGATGTGTGCGTCAGTACTGTCTGCGGTACAGTGTCAAGCTTCGGAATTTTATGCTTCATGCCTACTTGCCTCATCAACCTCTCCGGGAATATGCTGACCATGAACTCCAAGCCCGGAACGCGAATAGATCAAGTAGGATCAAGGGATGATACTTCTGCCAATGCTTTGAAATGCCACCAAGGAACGATCCATCTATCAAGGGACCTCCTTCGTTCTTTAGTTTGTTCTCCCAATAGTTGCACACTCGAGTGAAGTCCACCATCTATAGCCTTGTCCTCATCACGATCAATCGTGATCGGTATCCAAGCACATCAACTGGGGAAGGCAAATACGTGATAGTCGGGGTTCTAATATTCAAGACAAGGATCAAGAAACGGTCTTACAACTTTTACTTGCTTAAAACTGATGATGGATCTGAAAATACCCATGTCATGCTTCTCCGTGTTCGAAAACTCGTTGGTCCATTCTTTGAGTCGGGATTCAAAAGCATCCATTTTTGAAAATATGTTTTTGAGTGAAATTATACGTATTTGATGAACTACGAACTAATAGAAAGGAGAATTGCGAGAATAGAAGCTAACCTGAGGCCTCTATTTATATTATTCGACCTTTCCTAATTCTGCTCAGGAAGATACCAGCTCAAGAGAGAACGCAACAACAGCTGCGCCCTTTGGAAGTGTCGCAGCTCTTGTTGCGCCTCTTCCCCAGTTCTATTCTCTGCTAATTTCCGCGGAGGATATTTTCTATTCCCGTTTTAGTTATTATTTCCTATTCCTATAGGGATATATTTGGTAAATTTGGAAATTTTCTTTCCTTACCAAACTTCTACTCCTTTTTCACTGCGGAATCCAATTTCAACGCGGGTTCACTTTTCGAGACGATATAGTTATTTCACATTTCGTCACAAGCACACTTACTCATTTTATTTCTTTTTTTATTTTTTGGGGAATCATTTCGCTCCCTCACGTTTTTTACTATTATTTTCAACTTCTTTACACTTATTTTTTTTCATTTTTTTTCTTTTTTTGAGGGAGAAGCACTCCCGTTGTCTGTCGCGCGTCGAGTCATTTTAGCTCACTATGGGACACTTTTTTCTTTTCTTTTTTCTATATTTTCTTTATTTCTACATTCTTTTCGACTTGGTCAAGTTGCATTTTGTGCTGTTTAGCCCAATTTTTACTTTGCTACATGTGTTTCTGTTTGAAATTTTTTGCGTGAATTTCGGCAGCATGACGGCGTAAACCGTCAATATGACAAACCCGTTTCCAAGCTAACCTGCAGGTACGACATATTTTACACCCAACATCAGCAAATGGCTCGCAGCCATTATATATACACAGCAAAATGTTCAAATATACAACCAAATTCGAGCTTATGCCCGAAAGCAAAATCTACAAAAATACAAGTCTAGCTGCGACAATCAGCTAGACGACCCATCAGCTCTGCCACCATCGCCTCAAGAATGACGATGTCGGGATCCTGAACCTCCAACTCCTTCGACGGGTGGGCCGTCTCCTCTCACGACACCTACAGCTCACACTCTCTCTGAAAAGAAAGGAAGTGGATAAATGACCAAAATATAAAAATATCTTGTGTTTATCAAGAAAAGAAGAAAGGGAGGTTCATCCTGCCGTCTCGGGCCACCTGATAGAGCCTCCACAGCCATTGCTCGCAGCCGGTTGGCCATCCTCCACAGCTCCACATGCCTCGATGGTGCCACCTGTATTTCCATTTTCAAAAAAAAGATTTAATATTGTGTTCTTACACGATCACTTCAAAAGAGATAAAACAGTCTAAACCGGGGGCTTTCCCTCATCACGACATGCTGCCACTCATCGAGTCTAGCATCTGTCACCACCTCGGTGAAGGACGGGATCTCCATCAACATCGTCATACCAGCTGGGCCTGGGTACTCTAGTGTCTCGTAAAAAGCTGGGGGCTCGACGCCCGCCACCTCGATCTCCTGCCAAGTGAAGTTCGCTATTTCCAGGCTATTTTTTTTTCAAAAAGAATTCATCATTTCAAGCAGCCAAGTCAGAAGTATACTCACCATGATCGCCCAGTATGCCAGGCTCCCCTGCACAAACTCCGAGCACTCAAGGTAGGGAAGGAAAAGAGCGTCACCACTCGCTCCCGCCTGATCAGCCGTCCTCTCAGCCTCCGAAGGCTCCCTAAACATCGTTCATGGAGGATCAATGGGAACCACGAAGACGTCACGAAGGCACTGCCGGGCCAACCACTAACCCATCTACCACACAGGCCCCATGGGCGTCGTAAGAAGCAGCCTACTTGAACTCCTAGGTTGGAGAACGTCGGCTAAAAAGGCTTGAGCGCCAGAGTATTCCTCCCAGGGTCAAGGCATCCACTAAAATGGATACCAGGGGTCATTATATGATCACTAATAATCAAGAAAAGGAAATAAGAATGAAAGCAAGGTAGAATGCTTAAACTGTCAAGCTGCACGGCGTTGACACCCCTCCTGCAAGTGTCGTAAGAAGACCGCTAGCTCTTTTGCCGGCACATGATCCAGTCTCTAACCACGAGGTACTCTCTCTCCACATCTGCGACCCTCGTAGGAGGAAAGCCGGGGAAGTGCGAGTACACCCATGCCTGAAAAGAAGAAATCACTCAAAATGATCATTCATTTTAGGGTGAATTGATAAAAACACTACTTTATCTACCAAAAATTTGAAATTACACCCTTTATGTTTTTTTTACAAAATTACACCCATAAACTACCATTTTCTTAAAATTTGATACCAATTATTACCCCGACAGCAAAGAAAGAATATCCCGGTTGAATAGTAAAAGATTCTTTTAAATATTTTCATAAGGTTCCTATTATACCCTTCATTTAATTCACTAAACTATTATCACTCCTTTGTTTCTGTTTTCACACTTTCATCCTTTTCTCTCACTGTTCTTCATTCTCAGTGTGAATTTTCCTTCAATTTCTGGCATTAATCTGGGAATACAGATTATTAAGTGTGGTCTTTTCCTATCTCTCCCTATTGTTACACAGATACTTGGTAAGAAACTCTATGACATTAAACTAGTTTACACAAAAACTCTACGGCAACAAGTTTAGCATTGTAATCACAAATACTCCGTACTATGCAACATAAGGAAGAGAATGAACTGATTTAAATGATTTGACAAGCCGAATTGTTGTCGAGGTTGAGTAACACCATCTTGCTAATCCAGAATCCCATAGTCTAGTCCAGTCTAATATACACCCTATTATTTACATTATTGTACTACTCAAACTTTCCTTGTTGTTGGTTTTGGTTGATTTAAGATGAAAGTGATTGAATTAATTTAGGGAAAACTTAGGGGATTTAACCTGGTATTTTAAGGACCGTGAGAAATGAAACTGTAAAATGGAAGGGTAAATGATAGGGTGTCAGGGGTAAAACGGTCAGTTTATAATTTGTTTGGTCGGATAATTAGTTGGGTATCAAATTTTAAAGAAATGGGAAATTATGGGTGTAATTTTGTAAGAAAAACATAAAGGGGTGTAGTTTTAAAAATTTGGTACATAAAGGGGTGTTTTTATCAATTCACCCTTCATTTTATTCGAAATGATCTTTCATTTCATTCAAAACAATCCTTTATTTTATTCAAAAATGATCTTTCATTTCATTTCAAATGATCCTTCATTTTCTATTTTTGAAAATATATTTCATTTTCAAACGATCATTCATTTCATTTCTAAATGATCTTTCATTTGTTAAACGATCTATCATTTCTAAATTCAATAAAGATAAAAGGAAATAAAGGAAGGTTCATACCTCCAAAATGATACCTGGACCGACAGTAGCAGGGAAAGTTCCCTTCTCCATCAACTCGAGACGAACCATGGCCCTCATGTAATGAGTGAGTACCGCAAAGCTAAGAGTAACCCAGTCCAGACGACCTAGGCTACTCAAATCAGCAAGAAAAGGAAGAAGCTTCGTTGATAGCCTCTCCCCCTAGTCTCCAAACTAAATCGAAGACAGAGACCACCAGAGCCACTGACGGGCTTGCTGCTCAGTTGTACACGGTGGAGGAGGCACCATGCCACCATCTGCAGTTATCTGCACCGTCGCCGGAACCTTATAGTCAAAGTAATCTTTGACGTAAGAACTCGAAACTAGGCCGGGTACCCTAGCAGCGGCCCTCGCAAGGTTCCAGCCTATAAAAGCCCTAGCCTCTGCTGAATCTACCACTATAGGAAAAACGCGGGAAACTGACGGAAAAATAAAGCCCATACTGACGGCTTTTCCGTCGGTATTTCCCTTTCCTGACGGAAATTCCGTCAGTAACCAGGGGTCAGCTTATTTCCTCAGTAAAATACCTGTACTGACGGAAATTCCGTCAGTCTCCCAAAAAACTGACGGATATGTGACGGAAAATCCGTCCTTTTTTATAGGTCAATAGTGACGGAATTTCCGTCAGTGTTTAGCATTACTGACGGAATTTCCGTCAGTTATGACTGACACGTGGTATTCCACGTAGGTTTCTGAAATCACAATAACAGAGGGTAGTGACGGAATTTTCGTCGAGTTTTTAGCTTTACCGACGGAAATTCCGTCGGTTTAGGGACACGTGGCGTTTCTAGTTAAACTGGAAAATGGGGAGGAAAACGCGTGTGACGGAAATTCCGTCGGTATTTTGATATTGCGACGGAATTTCCGTGATGATGTATTAAATAATGAGACCAGGAAAGAAACAAAGACTGCTTTGCCCAGCCACGATGCGTTTTTGCATCGTTTCAAATACTGACTTCTTTGCCGCCACCACGATGCCTATTTGCATCGTTTCCAATATAAACAAAACTCGCAAAACACATCCAATCGTCGACCGCAAGCGGGAATCCATTTTCACGTCGACCGCTAATGCGGGAATCAATACACAACAAAAGAGAAGGGGACGCAAATTGTTTTACATAAAAACATAGTCAAATTTGTACATTGTCTTACAAATTAAAAAGAGAATTGTTTTACCATGTCTTTCATACTTACTAGACGACAATACTAACTAAACTAAAGTTCTAACCTAAAGGCTCTAACCTAAAGGCTCTAACTTAAAGGCTCTAAGTGTTTATAGGGTCAATAAAACTACCACCAATACCTCCAAACCCGTCATCACCACCCCCAAAGTCATCCCGTCTATGTGGAGTAAATTGTGAACACGTGTTTGGGGGTTGAGATGCTTGCAAATCAGCCCAAGCCTTTCTCATTGCCGCCATTTCTTCAGCCTGTTCACGAACCTGTCATTCAAGAGCAACTCGAGCGGATCGCTCATCATTCATTTGGGTGGAAAGCTGTGAAATTATGCTAGGAGCATAAGATAAAGACTGTCGGCCAGCTTTGTTAGGAGGAAGATCATACCATATTTGGGCCCCTGTAGGTCCTGTCCCAAACATCCGGTTCTTCTCGTCAAATCCTCCTACTGACCTTGTAGTAGGCCCGAATCTCGTCGGAGATCGTCCGGTGGCAATGGCCGCCTCATCTCCTCTTGGAAATCATTTGAAAAAATAGAAAATCGTCGAAATGATATATATATACCTATCTTTATAAGAAAGAGATTATCGTTCTTTGTAATAAAAATAAATATTAAATTAAATTCAAGAATTTACCTCAACATCAGCCGCTCGAGGGTTAACCCACTCGCCCTTCTTATTTTTCTTCGTCTTCATGAACATCTTGTGGGGGGTGGCCTCTTGACCCTGAAATTATTATGGAAACAAGTAAAATCAAGTATATTTTTGTCAATCATATATATTAACCACTTTTTAAAAGCAATATAAACAATACTTACCAATTCCTTGAAAGCATCGGAGCAACTCTTCCGACCAAGAGTGTGGGTGCCCAATGCTTTCCCATATTTCCCACCCGACTTCCTATTTGCCGTGTTGATTTTCGAATGTTTGGCAAAAGTAGCATCATTTGGCCTATTCCTAAGGTTCTCCAACCAAGAAACAGGCACCCACTTTGGCGGTTTCTTGTTATATTTTATTCCATTGATAAGAGTGGTAATCCGCCTCGTTACCCTCGCCTGCCACTCAGGAATAGGATCATACCCAGGATCGTTGGATCTTACATGAGTCTGTTTCAAAAAACAAGTGTGAAATTAGTTATATAAAACTTTGGAAAATTCTTATAAACTTAAGAAAATTATTATAAACTTAAGAAAATTATTATTGAAAAACATAATTACCGCAAAGTAATTCCACATCTTCCGACGCTGTGCGTTACTCGCTTCACCCCACCTAGTGAAGTACTCATCTCCTGTGTTACAGGTGAATGACCAAGTAACATATTTCTTGATTGGTTCGTCATCCCACCTGAAAAACACATAAATATTTGAAATTAAATCGTAAATGTTAAAGTTTTTTTAAACTTAAGAAAAATTAACATAAACTTACCAATAATGATCTGGCCGAGCACGGGCCTCTGAGAGAATCACCTGCATGTTCTCCTGTCTATTTGATGGAAATTCAGGATTTTCCTCATCCTCAACCTCTTCGTCCTCCCGATTCCGTTGAGATGCATTTGCCTTACTATTGCTCCCAATCATACGGCGAAAAATGTTCGGCATAATCACTGCATGTTAACAATTCAAATCGTTAGTATATATAAACAATTGAAAAAAACACTATGGAAAATCGTGAACTAATTACCACTTGCCTCTTCTTTAATGCATTTTATTGGGTGAATTGAGAGGTTTCTTATAACCAAATCTTGAAAATTGAAACACACTATTGATGTTAAGCTAAAACGACATGTATAAAACAAAAAACCAAATAGCTTAGAACGACAAGTAATAAAAAACGGAGGACATATTTTATTGAATGTTTAATAATTGTACAATTACAACTAGTCCTCCTCACTATCACTATCACTACAAATCAAAACAGGTTCATCATCTGAAAAAAGCACTCCCACTTCTTCCTCTGATTCCTCATTTTCGTATGTAATAAGTTCTTCAACTTCAACTTCATCCCCTTCTTCTTCGACGTCTCTGTCATATTCCCCTTGACCTCTTTCCACTGTCACTTCGTATACATCTTCATCATCTGTATCTTCCAACAAAATCGGTGAAATTGAGTGATCATTCACAACCACATCTTCTTGAAAGACACTTTCTTCAATAGGAGCATCAACTTGTGATCTTGCCTTGGTTTTAAAAACCGCGGACCACTGAATACCTTGATTACCTTTCTTAATGGTTGGATAAGGAGCATAACAAACTTGATCGACTTGAAAAGCTGCCACAAATGGGTTATGTCCACGAAGTTTCTTTTTCTCGTTTACATCTACAAGTCCATAAACCTTATGGATACTAAGTCCTTGTGGGGAATTATCAAGCCAATCACATTTAAACAATATAACCCTATAAACCCTTTGCCCGACATAATAAGAAAGCTCAATTACTTCATTTAGGGTTCCATAGTAGTCCAACCCTTCAGTTGAATTCACAGAAACCCCATTGCTTAACGTAGACTTCGAAACATCAACTCCCTCTTTATAAGCTCGAAACTTATAGCCGTTGATGGAATACCGTCTCCAAGACTTCACCATGTTACTAGGACCCAATGCTAAAGCTATTATTAGATGATCCTTCAATCTATGAACCTATGAATAAAAAAATGTTAATTAAGTTGTTATATTTTTTTCAATATCTAATAAGAAATCTAAATGTATAGTTCAATTTCAAAGAAAATGTATCATCACTTACTTGATTTCGGAACCATTTCGGAAAACTTTTCTCATGTGATGCCCAAACATCATCAGAGGATGTGACATCAGGAAAATTGATTTTGATATGTGCCTCAAATTCCCTATAAGTAGGGAAAACATGTTTTAGTTATGTATTAACTACCTATAAATTCGATCTAATTTGATAATTAAAAAACAATTGAGTAATGATGAAGTATTAACTTACTTTTCATAAGTATCTAAAAAATCTCCACAGTTCCTTAGCACATAAAAATGAGCTTCTTCATACTCTTTTCGAGTTAAGTACCTCTGTATACATTTTCCGGTTGTAGTTCCCATGTCATCATTGAATAACTCAGGTAACTTAGATTTCAACTGGTCATCGGAATTTACACCAACATCTAAGTCTTTTGCTTTTGTGTCAATGTGATCTTCGAAATAAAAAAGAACGAGAAATTTGAAATTTCCTCTAACAAAAAAGCGTTGCATATTGAACCCTCCACCCGAGCTTTGTTGCCAATCTTTTTTTTTATATGATTAAGAAATCTCTCAAATGGATACATCCATCGATATTGGACAGGTCCTCCAACTTTTGCTTCATAAGGTAGGTGAAGAGGCAAATGCTCCATGGAATTGAAAAAAGACGGGGGAAATATCTTCTCTAACTTGCATATTATCTCCGCAATGTTTGACTCTAGACGTTCCATAGAATCAACTCTAATCGTAGAAGTACACAGGTCTCTAA
Organism: Silene latifolia; assembly: GCF_048544455.1. Lineage (NCBI taxonomy): Eukaryota > Viridiplantae > Streptophyta > Magnoliopsida > Caryophyllales > Caryophyllaceae > Silene > Silene latifolia. Next base: position 110,490,624 of record NC_133527.1, on the reverse strand, counting down.
AAAATTGGCTTATCTCAGTTATTGCATTCCAAGGACCTGTCGGGAGCAACTCTTTCAAGGCAACGGGGAGTAGTCGTTCCATAAAGACATGACAATCATGACTTTTCATGGAATGTAACACCATCTTTTTATGGTCAACACACCGACTCAAATCTGAAGCATAACCATCCGGGAATTTTAAGTTAGCAACCCAGTCACATAGAGCCTTTTTCTCCGCGTTTGATAAAACAAACCTAGATGATGTGTTCCGTTTATAGCAAAGTTCATTAAAGTCTTCTTTACCCTTAGTGTCAAATTTAGTTTTACCTGGTACATCCATGATGGTGTTGATAAGCTGTTCAAAAAAATTTTTCTCAATGTGCATAACATCCAAGTTGTGTCGAATCAAAGAACGTTTTCCAATAGGGAAGTTCCCGAGAATATGCTTTGTTTCCACCAACCTTCATTCGATCTTTCAATCTTTTCAATTCTTTATCGAAGCATCAACTATTTTAGGCAAGTCTTTTACGGATTCCCACACTTCATCACCCGTTAGTTTCGATGCGGCTATGCGATTCTCAGTTTTTTTGTTTTTAAGAAAATGCTTACAATTGTCGCGGAAAGGATGATTAGGTGTTAAGAACTCACGGTGACAATCAAACCAACAAACCTTTTTGCTATTTTTAAGCCAAAAAGATCTATGATCATTTTCAGGACAATAAGGACAGGCACGATATCCACTTGTGGACCAACCAGAAAGCATGCCATATGCCGGAAAATCGTTGATCGTCCATATTAATGCAGCCTTTAATTGAAAATTTTGTTTCTTAGAGACATCATAGGTGTCCACGCCGGTTTCCCAAAGTTGTTTCAACTCTTTGATCAACGGTTGGAGGAAAACATCTAAATTTGTTTTCGGATTCTTAGGACCGGGAACTAGCACAGACAAGAACAGAAATTGTCTCTTCATGCATAACCGAGGAGGTAAGTTGTACGGAGTCACAATCACGGGCCAACAAGAGTATTTCGTCCCAAAGCGCCCAAAAGGTTGAAATCCATCCGTACACAAACCTAGCCTAACATTCCGGGGTTCACTTGCAAAATCTGGATGCTCTCTATCGAAATGCTTCCACGCTTCTCCATCACTTGGATGTGCCATTGTCCCCCTTTCTCTTAATCGAGAGTTTTTGTAGTGCCAACTCATCTCACCTGCTATGTGCTTGGTTGCATATAGTCGTTGTAACCTTGGCGCAAGCGGGAAATAAGTTATTGGTTTACATGGAATTCGCCTCCCACTTGAATTCTTTTTACCTTTATACCGAGATGCACGACACTTTGTACATTCTTCAAGATTAGAATTTTTCTCCCTTAAAAGCATGCATCCATTGATACATGCATCAATCTTTTCATGGGGAAGTTGGAGTCCCTTCAGAACTTTTTAATCTCATTAAAATTGCGCGCCATTTGATTTTCCTTTGGAATTATGTCACCAACGAACGACACAAAACTATTAGCGCATCTAAGAGATATGTTGTTCTCACATTTGATTGATAACAACCTAGCAGCTGCTTGCAACAAACTCATATCACTTCCCTCAAACACCGGTTGTTCAGCTTGCTCTAACATTTTAAAGAACGAAGAAACTTGGGGGTTCGGGGTTTCATAACGCACTTCTTCATCGTCAAGGTCATCAGGATTAAGTCGATCCTCCAAAATTTGGTCAACAGTATCACGCAATGCATTTTCCACGAACTCACGGTAAGGATTCTCACTAGCATTTGTACTAGGTAGTTTCTCACCGTGATACGTCCATACATAATAATTATCGGCGAAACCATACGACCAAAGATGAATTTGAACATCTGCTTTCCTTTTAAAACCTAGGTTTTTGCATTTCTTACACGGACACCTCATTTCATCTAAATTCTTGTACTCACTACTTCCCTCCGCGAATTTAATAAACTCTTTCACCCCCTCTGCATATGCTTTCTTGGGTTACTTTTTTTCGTCTAATCTTTCATACATCCACTGCCGTTCTAATCTTTTCATGTTATTATATATCTACACATTTATATATATCATTAAAAAAGATAATAACCTAACAATAATCAAAATCAAGCATAATAAACAATAATTTAACATTTTAACCAATATAAATATTGTATTTCTTTGAATTGGGTCCTTATCACTCCAACCTAAACCCATCAATGTACGTTTTAAGTCACTAGCAAACATGTACTTGTGATTTATTAATGAGAAAAAAAATTCGGCAACAATTCCCATCCGTTCTCCAAATACACAATATAGAATAAATAATTACTCTACATATGCATTTAGAGAACATTAAAGGAATTGTCACCAAACTCTTTTCTCATTAACAAATCACAAGCACATGTTTACTACCTAAGTGACTTAAAACGTACAAAGACAGTCCCAAAATGGGGACTATTCAAAAATTACTCCTAGTGAGTAATTTTTGAACGGGTACTAGGTCAATATGAACAATAATTTTAACAATATTAAAAACAAAACATACAACAATGACTACTTTTTCAATTAACAAAAACTAACATGATTTACTTTTCATTTTACATATCTAGTCTAATTCATATCTATTCTAATTAACATTTAACAATAATCTAATTTTTAATAGTAAAATTAAATATCTATCTTAACTCAACATGCATACATTAAATAAAAAAAAAAATTATAACTAATAATCTAAATTAACAACATACATTAACAACATACATCCGTCACAACATTGGCTTCTATCCTAAGTCAACATGCATCAACACCAACCCTTTTTCAACAACAATTAAAACAATAACTAATAATCTAAATTAATTAAACTAATTAAAAAAATTAAAAAGAGTAATATCGTCGAGTTTTTCACAATTGACGGAATATCCATCGAGAAACCTCGACGGATTAAAACAATAACTAATAATCTAAATTAATTAAAATAATTAAAAGGAGTAATACCTAATTAACTTGACCAAAAAAAATGAAAAAAGAAGTGCAGTGGTGGCGGCTGCGGCGGCTGGGGGCGGCGGCGGCTAGCGGAGGCGGCGGCCTACTATTAACAACAACAAAAAAAAGATAAATAAGAAAAGGAGAAGGAAAAGGATGAAGGAGAAGGAAAAAGATAAAGAAAATAGAAAAAAAAGATAAAGTTAATTACCTTATAGTGATGGCGACGGCGTGGTGGTGTTGGTGGTGGTGGTGGTGGCGCCGGAAGTGGAGGAGGGTGGTGGTGGTGTCGGGTTTTAAGGAGGTAAGGGGTTAAGGCGATTTTAATTGATTTGGGGGAAGTTTAGTAAAGTGAAGGAGGATTTCTTCGCGTGTTTCAGTTAAAAGAAACCACTGACGGAAATTCCGTCACTTAAATTGAAATCCTGACGGAAATTCCGTCAGTAGTCTTATTATACTGACGGAAAATCCGTCACTGCTCACTTTATCAGAAAAATAATGCAAGGACTGTACACGTCAGTTAAAGTAAACCTCCTGACGGAATATCCGTCAGTTTTTTCAAAAAACTGACGGAATATCCGTCAGTACGTCAATTATTGTGACACCCTGTCACACACTACCACCAACTAATAATTGACCAAGTGACGGATATTCCGTCAGTTTTTTGTAAAAACTGACGGATATTCCGTCAGTAGGCAAAAGTGATTTCCAGCTGTGATCCAATTTAACGTGCAAAGACCATTGACGGCTTTTCCGTCAGTATTGAAAGATTACTGACGGAATATCGGTCACATTTATTTTGGCGCCTTTGACTTGGTCAACGCGCCAATAGATACTGACGGGATATCCGTCAGGAAACTTTACTGACGGAATTTCCGTCACACATCCGTCAGTAACCCGTGTTTTCTGACGGCCTCTTTTTTCCGTCGGTAGGGCCGTCAGTAAGCCGCGTTTTTCTTGTAGTGTACTCTCATGGCCGTCACAGGCCACATTATCGGCTCCTCTCCACAAGGAAAGCCGGATATTGACATGGCAGTCGTATACCAATCAAAAATAACTAACTAAACTAACTACATAGCTAGGGAAGTCAGGTCGATCTCCTCAGGGAGGCAAGATATCTGTAAAGAGTCCGTCTATTTGGTCAAAAAAATGGGGGGGAGGTTATAATTGATTTTCTAAACTAAAAGGTGTAAAAGAAAGAGAAACAAGGAAAGAGTAGTGAAGGCAGAAAATAGAGATAAACTATCAATAAAGAAGAGACATGTCAAGATTTCAGTTCACTACGGTAGTCCAGTGACTCACCTGCACATAGTCTAGATAAATTACTGTGAGACGGATATGGAAAGGTCCTTCCGGTCCACTTTCTATCCTAGATTCCCACTAACTTAACTTCCGTCCTCGTCAAGGTAGTCTACTATTCATAGCAGGTCTATTTAGTCCAATCTTCTGATCCAGGATTAAATTTAACCAAATTAAAGGGTGACTCAGAAGCGTGCACTCAACTAAGTCGGTAAATACAGTTATATTGCCATGGGAACAGAATCTCACAAATAATTCATCTAACCTATTCACTACATCGTCACATTTCTACCGTAGATCCCCTAATCCCAACATGAAATAAATTAGCTACTCATGCTATTAATATTATCAAGACTAATAATAATGAAATAACTAATATTAAACATCACAAAACAATAATAAATATGCATAAATGAATTAGGGCAGAAATTAAAGGGAACAAAACAAGTAATTAAATTAAATAAATGAAAGATTAATATTAAGGAAGAGAGAAGGATTACAAAGGCAAGAATTCTGGCGTAAAGAACACTAAATCCTAGCAAGAAATAATCCGAAAGCAAAAGTTACAGTGAAGAGTTTTAAGAGAAGAGAGTGTAAAGCAGTTAACGTAATTCCTAGATGAATAATAGATGATAAGATCCTAATGACCTAATTATTGTGCGTTTAAATAGAAATAAGTTAAGTCCATAAGCTCATTATAAGTTAACGGACTAATTAAAGCCCATTAAAGACCAAACCACTCGATCGAGCAGTTTGAAACAGCTTGATCGAGTACTTCTTCAAGCAATCTACTCGATCGAGTAGAAATACCACTCGATCGAGTAACTCTGAAATCCAGCACTGTCGATCGAGTAAAACAAACCACTCGATAGACCATCTCAGCCACAAAAACCACTCGATCGATCAATAAAAGGGCTCGATCGAGCATTTTTCCTTTGAAACAGCTCTAACTCATAGTCGACTGCTTCGCAGACCGTTCTTTCACGCATCCCAATGCAATATCTCGTTCTGAAAATTCCGTCTCCTCAAAATGCATGCAAAATAGGACGAAAATGGTACGATTCCACTACTTTTACGTTCATTCCTAAAAGATAGACAAAACGAACCAAAGTAGCCAATTCGGGGCAAAATGCAATATAAACAGTACAAAAGTACATGGAAATACGTGCTAAAATAGGCTAAAAAGACAATACAAAATGCACGTATCAAATCTCCCCAAACCGAACCTTTACTCGTCCTCGAGTAAACTGAAATGTAACTAATGGAACGGAAATGAAAACTCAGGGCTAGCTTAACTTGTCTACTTGAACCAATTTAATGCAACAAAAATCAACAGTTACAACTAAGCTGTCAATACGCAAACGAGTTATGAGTTGTTCAGAAATAAAGCCGACCTATCGACCTTGCAAGACCAACAAAATCGGACTCTCACGTGGTCACTCTTCTCTCATGAAGCAAAGGGTGAGTAATATATGTAAAAGAGAGGAAGAGAAATAATCACTCACCCAAACTGCGACCTAAATAGCATGCATGCAACAAAAATGAAAGACAATTCAAGAACTAATGCACACACTCCAACCAATAATGTCCGTCACAGCTGAGGGCTTACAAATGATATGGGAATAGTGAGGTCCAGGTGAGAAAAGGCAAAACAAGTTATGGTAATGTGGAGGTAAAAGCGTCAAGCTAATTCGTAACAGGACCATATAACACCGTCCGAATCTCAACCGACCGAAAAATAAAGTACAAGTGCCCTTCGTTTGGCACATAACTCACTAATCACATACACTATCTCCTCAAAAATATGGAATAAAACAGAGGAGTGAGACCATTGCAAGATAGAAATAAGCATAAACGGTCAAAATACAAACCAGTTCAAATTTTCCAAACTTTTCTCTCTGGTTTCATGCTGTAAACGTGAACTTCACTGATTTTTTCATTTCATTTTTTTCCTTTTTTTTCAACTCACGCTTTTCTCATTCTTTTTCTTTTTTTTTTCAATTCTTTTTTTCTTTTCTCCTTCCTTTTATTTACACCAACTCCAATCAAAATGATACGGGCCAAACCGCAGACGGAAAATAATACCGCAAAAGACATACTAAACTAGCTTGACTAGGCAGGCTCAGTTTGGGATGTAGCTAATGGGTCAAAAAGGCAAGTTTTGACTTAAGTGGAGCTAAATGGGTGAAAAGTATAAGAAAAGAGGAAAATTTGCAAGCACCTCCTTGCATGTGACACCGACCACAAACCCGAATGTGTGCATTTGACAAGAAATCGAATGTCATAAAAGTGCAAAAATGATAAACATACTATGAAAGGAGTACTACTCTAAATTCCTAATGAACTGGTCATGAATGTCACCAGTTATGGGATCTAAATCTGAGAAATTGTAAAGTAGGTTGCCGATTTATCAGGTAAAGTCTAAACAGTCAGCTATATTTGAACAAAAACTCGTAAATTATGGTATGACAAAGCTAATAACCGTCAATAAAAGTGTAAGGCTCAAGTAAAATGACAAGTTATAGTGCAATATCATCACGGAAATCGACCGTTCCGACTCAACCTATATGCAAAAATAAACGTGAATATTTTTTTGATTTTTTGAAATTTTCTTATTTTTTGGTTTTGTATTTTTTTTTATGGATTTTAGTGAAATAAATAAAAACAAATGCAAGCTGAAAATAGAAACATGAATGCAAAACAAATGCAAATGCAGACTCAAAAGGATGCAATACCCTCCCCAAACCAAAACGGACAACGCCCTCGTTGTCCTCCAGCATACACCAGCAGATATATACAGGGGAACGGGAATATACAACCAATAAAGAATGAAAAGCAATAAAATAAAAAGGAGACAAAATAAATAAAGAGCGAGAATAGACATACAAAACACGAACTTCCCCAAACCAGCTTAAAAACTGGGGAAGTGAGTAGACCAGCAGCTACTCGTCAGCCTCCTCTATCACGTCCTCCACCGTCACAGTGTAGTCCGGTTCCGCCTTCTACTCTCTCCTCCTTCTCTGCTCCTCCCGAGCTCTCGCCGTGGCTGCCACTGGGTCCTCGTCCTCCTCCTCCTCCTCACTAACAGGCTCCGGGTACCCCTCAGCTGGGTACCGGTAAAAGGAAGAGTGTGGCCAACCCTCTGGGATCGGACGGCGGCGCCTCATGTGATACTCGTACAGAGGGAACAAAGTGAGAGCTATGTCACTCTCCATACGAGCCTATCTCTCTACCATCTCAAGCAACAAACTGTCACGATGCCCTTGGTCCATGACCGCAAAAGCCTCAAAGGGTGGAGGACAAACAAAATTAGCCGGAAGAACCGGCTGTGCCTGGTCGGGCGCAGGAGTAGGAGTAGGAGTAGGGAGCGGGGTAGGTGTGGTCGTGGAAGTCTGGCCACCCGTGGAAGGTGTGGATCCCTCTCTGGTCTCGGGTTTACGCCGCTTCCTAGAAGCGGCTAAAGTAGGAGGTGGTAGGATTGGTAGGTGGTACTCGGGTAAGGGTGGTGGTCGGACGCCCTGTGCAACCGTGGGCAAAGGGACGAGACGAGGTAAGGTGCTATAAGGAAGGTCTATGGACAAGGAACTATCTATCTTCCAGGTCAAGTAATCCGAAGTCAGCCATGTTGGAGTTAGTGTCCTCCACAATAGTGCGTTAGCATAATAAATCTCATTAATGGAATAACATCAGATATTTAATTATTTGATCCTCGTCAGTTGACTAACGTAAATCGATAACGGTTGGCTGACTAGAGTTTGACGTTATTGTCGTGAGACGGCGGTGATCAACTGACCCCTTTCGGTCACACCTAAAGGAACGAACCCGAATAGACAACTAATTAATTGTATGAGATACAATTTATTTAGTCCCTTGATTTTTAGACTAAAAAGTTAGTCGATTATTTTTAGAGAGATTTCGAGTTGCGAACTCGAGGAGCGCCAGTTATTATTTAATTATGCGATAATTGAATAATAAGTTTTGGGAAACGGGTTTTAGTTAATTAACTGTTAATTTACTAAAATTGTACTAATTGATTAATGTGATTAATATTAGTACGTAAATAATATGTGCAGTGGTACACGTATATTTAAACATGATACGATGCTTAAAATAAAAATTACACGGATTTGTGCGACAAATATAAGAACCAGCATGGACCCGTAAATGGTCAAGTGGACCGTGTAAAATAAGAGTAGTGGATGATTACTCAGATAATCATTTCACCTTATTTTGTATACTACCATAATTTATCTTATGTTAGAGTTTGCATGTGATGTAAGATAAAAACATAAGACAAAATTTCTCCACTCCCTCACTCCACCTCCACCCGCCACTTCCCTTCCTATATACTCCATCTATTGTTCACAATTTACTCCACCTCACTTCTTCACTCTACTTATTTGCATGTGAACAATATTTATTCATCTCTCTAAAATAATTATTAATTACTACTAAGTTGTTAGTATACATACATTAATATTTACTAAGAAAGTTAGTAAAATTAAAATATTATCAAGGATATAAAATTAACAAGTTATTTGTCAATACTTGTTATTATTTTGGGTTAGTTCTTGGGTGCAACAAGAAGGAGATCTTCTTATTGAAGATTTGCAAGGAGGGTCTTACATTTGGTTTAAGCTCAAGAACAAGCTAGTAAGGTGAAGTAGTTTGTGCCCTTTTTACCACTAAATCAATGTAAGGAAATTGTTTTTCCTTATACTTTCTTTTTATGCTTTAATATTAGCATGCATGTTACATAGATCACCTAAATGAAAATTTATGAGATAAATTAATTTTATTAGAGAGTCTAATATGGATCTATGATCTTTCAAGTGGTATCAGAGCATAGGCTTATAATTTGCATGTTGATTTTAAGCATTTTAATGAATTATGAGATAATTTATAAAACTCAAAAATTGTGTTAGAAGAGGTTTTAGCACGAAATTTTTGGGACATGCATACCTACTGATCTTAAAAGGTTTGTGGTTAAGTTTGGTGATTTTTGAAGTTATTTAGCTATTTTTAATGATTTTTGGTAGAAAACCGAGTCAAAATGTCGTATTTTAGTTAAAAATTGACTAAAAATAGATAAAAGTTGATTCGGTGCATGTATTTTTTATAGTATTTCATGCATGTTTTCTACTGATTGTAGACAAAAAGTTGAAGGTTGGTTCGAATTTTTTGCATGTTTATTGATTTTATGAGATAAAAGTCGATAAAAGTGAAATTAATTAATCATAATTTTGAAACATTTGATTCTGCCCATGATAAATCTATGTACATTTAAAAATATTATTTAAATGTCAAAAGTGATTTTAATATGTGTTTCACTTTGTTTTGATGTTTATTTGTTTTAGTGGTTAAAAACCGATAAATATCGATCTTTTTCTTCATAAAATATATCCGGACTTTTTGGGCAATTTTTCTGACATTTTAGTGTTCTTGGGAGTGTTTCAGAATATTAAAAATTTTTGTTTCGATTTTTGGGTATTTTTTCAATTATTTTTGATTTTTACTTATATATTATGATTTTATCGATTAAATTAACAAAATATCACCAAATCAAACTAATTATTCATCATAAAATTAGTGAGGACTAATTTTGAGATTCAAAACAGTTTGGACAATTAGTTTGGACTTAAATGAGATTTAAGTGTTGATTATTGATTTTTACATGTTAAAAATCGATTAAATCCACAAAAACCGAGAGGGATACCAACGAATGATAGATAGGGCGATTTTCGCATTATTTTACAGCATTTTAACCATATTTATTTAAGTTGAATGAATGATTGTCATTTATTTAAAGTATTTATCTTGTTGTACCTAGTATGGCCTAGTTAATTTTAATCGTTATTACCCGAAATGAATGGGAATATCGATTTGTTTGTAATTAAATACGATCTCGTATCGTCGGTTTGCAATTAATTAATGGTTTTATTTATTTTATTAATTAATGTATAATAGGAATAGCTATGTAATTCATTTGTAATAGTTATTTTTACCGGCGTTTCCAAAAGACGGATTACATCGAGACGGAGTCTCTTTTTGGAAGGTGTTCCAAATCCCACAAGGAAGAGCCACTTTTGGAATGAAGAGGCAAGGGACCAAGGAGTTGGTTTCCGAAATCTAATAGACTAGTTTTTATTAACTAGGTGGCCATACTAGGATTTATTCATATGCTTACATGTTTGCTTGTTTTATTTTCGCGCATGCCAAAATCGCCATTCACATGCATTTTATCTTCGCGATTGTCAATTCACGTCATTTACATTCACCGACTTAGTTGACTTATAGGGAATTTATGACTAAATTGACAAGATATCTCACATAACTAAAATTGAGATTAGCCTTACCAATTAGTAACACATATGAATCTCTTGTTCATTAGAGCCACGCTCGCCCAAGCGGGGTGTTCTCTTTTTACCTTGAGTAAGTAGGGTGGTAAGCGGTTATCACACGCCAAAATTGGTTGGACTCAACGGGATATAAGACGGTCTTATGTTCCGGGGCTAGTAGATGGATTTAAGGAAATTCGATCTTTCCTCTTCAATTCTCACTACGGTATTTTCTGTTCCTTCGTTTAATACTCGCTGTTTTAAGTCATTCGTAGTATAGAATTGTTAGGTTAGAATTCCCAAAGCCAATTATCGTTTTATGTTAATTGTTTATTTAATTAATCTAAGCATGAATTCGTTAGCTTTATTTGATAATATTATTGCTGTTTTTATCACAAGTATGAGTAGCTAAATCACCATTGCTAGGATGTAGGGGAGCTATAGCGTAGATGGCATAAATTATAGGCGATTTCGATTCACGGTATGGTCGATCGACCGGTACCCATGGTCGATCGACCGGTGACGCGTCTGGTTTTGCTTTGTTTGTTTCGTTAAGTGCTTTATCTTTCACTGAGACCGAGAGGAGACTTGATAGATGCTCAAACTTGACCATCCCATAGATCGAGAGATAGGAATGGACAATAATTAACGAATTAATACGACTAAATTGTTAAGATCGAGAGATAACGTGATTTAGTTTGCATTAGGAATCATTAATCAAGAACGAGAGTTAGTATTAATGAGACTTAGGGAATAGTAGCATAGGCCGAGAGGTAGCTACTATTTAACATGGACCGAGAGGACTTGTTTTCCCCATCCTTCGCGACCGTATTTCGATGTTACCTAGGATTATGTGCCATCACAGCTACAGTGAATCGACCGTCTTAGCATTTCTTTTATCATAGTTTACATCTTTTGCAACTTTTATTTATTTATTTAATTTATGCTATTAGTTTTAGAATTTATTCACATCAAAACCCCCACAACTGTTACCCGATAGACTGAAATATATAGCAACTATTATCTTCCTACCTCCCTGCGGATCGACCCTTACTACCGCTTGCTAGTTGTAGTTTGGAATTTATAAATATTATTTTTGGTACTCACTTCGACAGGTATCAAATTTTGGCGCCGTAGTGTATTTTCTATTCCTTCGTTTAATACTCGCTGTTTTAAGTCATTCGTAATATAGAATTGTTAGGTTAGAATTCCCAAAGCCAATTATCGTTTTATGTTAATTGTTTATTTAATTAATCTAAGCATGAATTCGTTAGCTTTATTTGATAATATTATTGCTGTTTTTATCACAAGTATGAGTAGCTAAATCACCATTGCTAGGATGTAGGGGAGCTATAGCGTAGATGGCATAAATTATAGGATTATGCACGATTATGTCGGTCGTAGTTTAGGTGAGCGACTTTTGTCTCTTTCTCTCTTACATATAAATTGCTTACCATTTGCTTTGTTGAGAGAAGTGTGACCCGGGAGAGTCCAATCTTGAAAGTCTTGCAAGGTCAAACGTTCAACATCTTTTCGAAATATGCATCAATTCGTTTGCGTGACTTTGAGCTATTAGTAGTTGATTCATATGCATTACATTGGTTTAAGTAGACGATATTCAGTTTGTCCATGTTTTGCTCCTTTCTATCTAGATCTAGTTTTGCATTTAGTTTGCTTGGGGACAAGCAAAGGTTTGGTTTGGGGAAGTTTGATGCGTGTCTATAATATGATGTTTTACATCTTTATTTCCACGCATTTTATGTCTATTATATGTAGCATATCCTACTATTTCCCCTATTTCTTTCTACTCTCGTATTTTTATGTAATATTGCAGATTATTGCGGAAATGAGTAGAAAATGAACCAAATCTTGACCCCGGAAGCTAAGCTTAGGAAGGACATGAATATTTGACTCGGACTTGAAGTTTAGAATGCATTTCAAGGTCCAAATATAGCAAGAGCATGGGTGCTAATATATGATGTTTTGCACCTCATTTCACACGCATTTCAGAGCTCAATTAAGTATTTTAGGCTACTATTTCCCTTGTTTCGTGTATTTCTTCCTTTTCGTGTGATTTTGTAGGAATGTGAAGAATATGGCGAAAAATGGACCAAATCTGCCCCGGAGTGTTTAGCATAGGATTTGACATGAAGTATTGACTCGAGGAATGAGCTTGGTGCGCGTTTCAAGGCCTAAAGATAGCAAAAGCATGGGTGCGTACGAGTTTAACAAGCAAAGAAGCACTTCACGATATTGCAGCCTGCTTCAGATGGCAATATCTCGGGTTCTAAAGCTGATAATCGAGTGATTCCAATTGGAGGTGAAAGCTTATCCTCTTAGCTTTCCAACACCGTGTAGAACGCTTGATTTGACCAAGTAACGAAAAAATGGCAGCTGTTTTAAGATCGGTGCGCTGCGCAGAATCGTCGAATGCAGTGCAGTGACAAAGACTCTTGGTCGATCGACTGGTACAAGTGGTCGATCGACCACCCTACGAGCTGATGCGCAAGTTAAAAGATCAAGAATTCCAAAGCCCATTGTGATTAGGTTTAGGAATAAAGGTTACGCAGGATTATTCCTATATAACATAACCTTAGTTTTCAGAATAACCATCCAGTTTTTATCATTAAGTTCTTAATATACAATTCAATAGTCATTAGTTTAGATTATTTTTCCGTCAATAAAGCTTTCTTTACACTCGGTTTCGATCTTTCCTCTTCAATTCTCCCTACGGTATTTTCTTTTCCTTCGTTTAATACTCGGTGTTTTAAGTCATTCGTAGTATAGAATTGTTAGGTTAGAATTCCCAAAGCCAATTATCGTTTTATGTTAATTGTTTATTTAATTAATCTAAGCATGAATTCGTTAGCTTTATTTGATAATATTATTGTTGTTTTTATCACAAGTATGAGTAGCTAAATCACCGTTGCTAGGATGTAGGGGAGCTATAGCGTAGATGGCATAAATTATAGGCGATTTCGATTCACGGTATGGTCGATCGACCGGTACCCATGGTCGATCGACCGGTTACGCGTTTGGTTTTGCTTTGTTTGCTTCGTTAAGTGCTTTATCATTCATTGAGACCGAGAGGAGACTTGATAGATGCTAAAACTTGACCATCCCATAGATCGAGAGATCGGAATAGACAATAATTAACGAATTAAAACGACTAAATTGCAAAGATCGAGAGATAACGTGATTTAGTTTGCATTAGGAATCATTAATCAAGAACGAGAGTTAGTATTAATGAGACTTAGGGAATAGTAGCATAGGCCGAGAGGTAGCTACTATTTAACATGGACCGAGAGGACTTGTTTTCCCCATCCTTCGCGACCGTATTTCGAAGTTACCTAGGATTATGTGCCATCGCAGCTACAGTGAACCGACCGTCTTAGCAACTCTTTTATCATAGTTTACATCTTTTGCAACTTTTATTTATTTATTTAATTTATGCTATTAGTTTTAGAATTTATTCACATCAAAACCCCCACAACTGTTACCCGATAGACTGAAATATATAGCAACTATTATCTTCCTACCTCCCTGCGGATCGACCCTTACTACCGCTTGCTAGTTGTAGTTTGGAATTTATAAATATTATTTTGATACCTTTCGAAGTGAGTACCAAAAATAATATTTATAAATTCCAAACTACATAAAAGAAGGACTCGGAAACTCACAAGACTTTAAGCGCAGCAAAAAGGAAACCTCCCCAAACCAGCGTGAGCTAAGAGGTTTCAGTAGCCAGCAGTGCTACCAACAAGTACCTGAAAAGACAAACAAAAGTACTGCGCATAATTTCCGAGAAAGCAATTTATGAAACGCAAAATTATGTGCACAATAAGGAAATGGAAGAAAACAGAAATAAATCGGAGAATAAAGTGGAGAAAAGACTCCCTCAACTCCGCAAATCGACCAAACACAGCAGGGGAATTATCGAAAACAGGTACAGCAGCGGACAACGGTCGATCAACCACCTCACCCAGTCGATCAACCAAGATGACGGGAACAGAAGCTCCTGGAACTGTAGCGCTCAGTCGATCGACTAAGATGGCCAGTCGATCGACTGAAATAGCTGTTGTAACTTCCTGATTTCTTCGAATTAGCTCAATAAATTGAGCTAACAAGGTCTATAAACCTGCAAATACACATAATAATGCGCCCAAAATTGCCCAAAACCCAAAGTAACAGTCTAAAGTTTCTAAAAATCCTAAGCAAACCAAACTAAGCGAAGTTTCGCGCACACGAAAAACGATAAATAGTCTAAAAGCAATAAATTGTCTTAAAAAGGTCTAAGAAACGAATTAACGGAAACTGCGGAAAATCTCCGACCAAGGCTTCTGTCAACATGAAGTAGCTTCCGCAGTGCTCATCTCAGAAGCTGGACTCCACTCTACTCCGCCTGGAATACTCAACGGATCATCTCTAGTATCTTCCCAAGCATGGCCATCATCTTCTAGCTCCTCACACTCAAGATCCGACTCCGAAATTTTGACCGGCTCTTTCTTCTTGGGCTCCTCATCTGGCTCCTCGTCAGTTGCATAAATCAGACATCCCAAACCGCCTCTCTGAACAATGGGCTCCTTCACAGCTGGAGCGATCAGCGGTTCTTTCTTCCCCAAACCGGTTCCTGCAACAGCCAAAACAGAAGAATCTTCCTCCAATTTGCTCCCAATCTGGGGCGGAGGTGTCATAACAGGAATATTCACAGGTAATGAAGGAGGAGTGTCAGTAATTACAACATAAGACTTACGAGTAGAAATCGCATTACAAGTCACAGGACACATAGCATCTTTCTTCCTATAAGTCTGGGCAAAACTAATGGACTGCTTCCCCACCTTAAAGGTCAGTGTCCCTGAGCCAACATCAATAAATGCACCAGCAGTGTGCAGAAAGGATCTACCCAAAATGATAGGGATATGGGAATCCTCGGGTATGTCTAACACAATAAAGTCAACTGGGAAGAAGAATTTTCCTATTTGCACAGGAATATCCTCTAGGACTCCTACGGGCTAGACCGCAGAACGATCAGCCATTTGCACTGTCATATTAGCGACCGCAAATCTAGTCAATCCTAATCTCCTAGCAAGACTCAAAGGCATGGCACTAATACTAGCCCCTAAATCACATAATGCCTTCTCAATTGAGAAGGTACCAATATTACAAGGGACTAAAAAGCTACTCGGGTCAGCTAACTTGTGTGGAGCAGTGTGAGTCAAATAAGAGCTATATTCTTCAGTTAAATTAACAGACTCGACCCTATCAAGTTTCCGCTTCTTATTTAAAAGCTGCTTCATGAATTTCATATAAACGGGAACTAGATTAACCAACTCAAGAAAAGGTACTTGCACACTGAGACTATGAATGACATTTTTAAATTTTTCAAAATATACCTCATCCTTCGTTGGTACCAGCCTCTCTGGATATGGGGCTGTCAGAAGTAGCTTAGCCCTCTCCTCTAGGTCTCTCATACCGACATCGGTGGACATAGGCTGAAAATCCACTACTTTATCCTTGTTATAGCTCGAACCTTCTTCAGTCCGTCTCAGGAATGAACCATTGACCGTCGTAGGGTCATACTTTGGAATCGGAACGGACCCATCAACATCTGGATCTTGCCTCGATAGTTTCGGAGCCGCCGTACCCCGAAACAAGAAGTCCCTCAAGTTGTCTGGCATTGGAGGATGGAATGGTTCGTCATCAGCTGCTTCCTCAGTCGATCGACCATGTTGGTCAGTCGATCGACTGGTTTCAATAGTACCAGAAGCTATGTCATTTCACGACTGGTCGATCGACTAGGTGATGTGGTCGATCGACCGTGATTACTGCTGACCGTCTTTTTTCCCCCTTTTTCTTCTTCCCTTTTTCAGCAGTTTTCTCAGATCCATCAAGAGTAGACCCGCTCCTCAGCGTTATTGCATGTACGGTCTCAATACGCTGATTCAGAGAGTATCTCAGCTGCATTCTTGTCTAATGTAGCAATTTGAGATTTCAGCTCCATGATTGAGCCCTCATTTGCCGCATTACTTTTCTGTACCTCTACTATAAGCAGCTGCACTAGACTTGTCAACTCTGCAACGTCATTATTCAACTCTTGCTGTGACGGTGTGGATGGTGGTGGGGCTACATACGGAGGCATATATGGTTGATGCGGTGAAGTAGTAGCGTAATTATACGCATTGTCGAGCTGAAGCAGATAAAAAGTAAACATCTTCTCATTAGGGCTCCTGCATGCATCAGCTGTGTGTCCCGCTCCGCCGCATCACCCATAAAACGGCACCTATTGTTCCTGAGAGTGGAACATGGGTGGCCCCTTCTGAAGTACTGTAGATAGGACCTGTAGGACCTAACAAAACAATACTAGAGGAAATGGTAAGAACTGCCTCAAGGTACTCAGTCTTCCCTTGAGGCGAAACACAGACTAAAATAAAAAACAACTAAAACTAGCGCTGCCTCGGCGGCAACGGCGCCAAAATTTGATACCTGTCGAAGTGAGTACCAAAAATAATATTTATAAATTCCAAACTACAACTAGCAAGCGGTAGTAAGAGTCGATCCGCAGGGAGGTAGGAAGATAATAGTTGCTATATATTTCAGTCTATCGGGTAACAGTTGTGGGGGTTTTGATGTGAATAAATTCTAAAACTAATAGCATAAATTAAATAAATAAATAAAAGTTGCAAAAGATGTAAACTATGATAAAAGAAATGCTAAGACGGTCGGTTCACTGTAGCTGCGATGGCACATAATCCTAGGTAACTTCGAAATACGGTCGCGAAGGATGGGGAAAACAAGTCCTCTCGGTCCATGTTAAATAGTAGCTACCTCTCGGCCTATGCTACTATTCCCTAAGTCTCATTAATACTAACTCTCGTTCTTGATTAATGATTCCTAATGCAAACTAAATCACGTTATCTCTCGATCTTAACAATTTAGTCATTTTAATTCGTTAATTATTGTCCATTCCTATCTCTCGATCTAAGGGAAGGTCAAGTTTAAGCATCTATCAAGTCTCGTCTCGGTCTCAGTGAAAGATAAAGCACTTAGCGAAACAAACAAAGCAAAACCAGACGCATAACCGGTCGATCGACCATGGGTCCCGGTCGATCGACCATACCGTGAATCGAAATCGCCTATAATTTATGCCATCTACGCTATAGCTCCCCTACATCCTAGCAGTGGTGATTTAGCTACTCATACTTGTGATAAAAACAGCAATAATATTATCAAATAAAGCTAACGAATTCATGCTTAGATTAATTAAATAAACAATTAACATAAAACGATAATTGGCTTTGGGAATTCTAACCTAACAATTCTATACTACGAATGATTTAAAACAGCGAGTATTAAACGAAGGAACAGAAAATACCGTAGGGAGAATTGAAGAGGAAAGATCGAAACCGAGTGTAAAGAAAGCAATATTGACGGAAAAATAATCTAAACTAATGACTATTGAATTGTATATTAAGAACTTAATGATAAAAACTGGATGGTTATTCTGAAAACTAAGGTTATGTTATATAGGAATAATACTGCGTAACCTTTATTCCTAAACCTAATCACAATGGGCTTTGGACTTCTCGATCTTTTAACTTGCGCATCAGCTCATGGGGTGGTCGATCGACCACTTGTACCAGTCGATCGACCAAGAGTGCTGTACAGAATTGCATTCTGACGATTCCTACAGCGCGCACCGATCTTAAAACAGCTGCCATTTCTTCGTTACTTGGTTAAATCAGGCGTTCTACACGGCGTTGGAAAACTAAGAGGATAAGCTTTCACCTCCAATTTGAATCACTCGATTATCATCTTGAGAACCCGAGATATTGCCATCTGAAGCAGGCTGCAATATCGTGAAGTGCTTCTTTGCTTGTTAAACTCGTACGCACCCATGCTTTTGCTATCTTTAGACCTTGAAACGCGCACCAAGCTCATTCCTCGAGTCAATACTTCATGTCAAATCCTATGCTAAACACTCCGGGGCAGATTTGGTCCTTTTTCGCCATATTCTTCACATTCCTACAAAATCACACGAAAAGGAAGAAATACACGAAACAAGGGAAATAGTAGCATAAAATACTTAATTGAGCTCTGAAATACGTGTGAAATGAGGTGCAAAACATCATATATTAGACACGCATCAATAGGCCGAATAGAATTTATAGCCAAAATGGGCCTAATTAGACAAATAAGCAAAATAAAGTTTAACAATGAAAAGCAAGGGAAAAGCAAGGATAGAAACGGTTTAGGGCATGCGGTGGTTAACACGATGAGGATTGACATAATCAGGACGAGTTCGAAACTCGAGTGAAGAAAGACGATCAAAGCAAGAACTCACGTGCGCGGCTTGAGCGGTAAGACACCGATCAAAGTTGAGCACTTTCAACGATAAAGCCTTCGTTGCCTCAAAGATCAAACCCATCTCCTCCCTCATAGCCCGACCCACCATCATCACTACACCTCCTTGACTACACAAATTGGGCAACGAAGTGGATTGACGAATGGCCTCATGCATACACTGTAACACCCCGTATTTTATTAAGTTGGATAAAATTCTTTTAATTGCTATTTTGAATTTAATTACATCATTTAACGATTTATATATATATGCTTAGCTAATTGATACGTTAATTTTAATAATCATTAATAAGTTTATTTAAAGTTAGTTCGAGTTTATTGAAGTTAGTTCGAGTTTATTTATTTAATAATTTCCGTTTCTTTACGAGTCCTTATGAAAGTTGTTTTAAGTGAACCCGAGATGGATTTTGGGAACAAAACCGTCCAATTAGCTATTTTGAGCTTATTTCACTAAATTAGCAATTTTTATAAATATTCGTTAGTTTCGTAAAAATCGTTAATAATTCCGATTCAAGCTGATATTGTATTATTTACGTTAACTAGCTGAGTTTATTTTATTTTCACTCACTAAATTTATTTATTTTGATTACGTGTCGTTTATGAAATTGTTACTAAAACCAGTTTAATTTAACTTGAACCGATTTGTAGAAACTAGCTAGAATTCTTAACGATGAAGAAACGTACGTATAATAAATAGCAGCAGTGCAGCTGCTCCCTCATTTCTCACGCAACATTTCTTCTTCTCCTTTCCTTTTTCTTCTTTTTCGTTCTTTTCATTTTTTTTTAATTTTAAATTGATTTACGCCACTTCGTTTGTCATCCGTTATCAATGATTTTCGTTCCATAGTGCTGCTTTCATCGTTCCTGTCAATCCGTTGTAAGTAAAATTCATTTTCGTCATGTATTTTTACAAACCCATTTATATTTTCAGCTTTATTTATTATAAGACGGTTGTATTTACTAAAATAGACGGTCTGGTAGAATATTTGTTAGTCATGAAGGACTAGTTCGATCGGAAAAAGGTAACGATAACGGATTACTAAATATTACTTGTAAAATATGTTTATTTCGAATCTTTGGTTAGTCTGTTTTATAATTGAGACGGTGTATAATTATATATAGGGATCCTTATGGATGTTAATTAGTCATTTGTATAGTTGAGACGGTGTATACTGATATGTGGAGATGATTGAGACGGTGTATACTGACCTCTAGGGATCATTTGGGATGCTAGCTAGTAAGTGGTATATTTAAGACGGTGTATACCGACATGTAGGGATCGTTTTGGGATGCTATTTGGGATCTTGTTTAGTTGTGGTATTGTGCAAGAAATTAGGATTTTTTTGAGTCCGCTTTGCAGTGTACTTTGGGACATTTTTAGGATCTGTTTTGACTCGGTTTAGGACTGGTTTAGGATTGATTGAACTCTTTTTTTGTACCAGTTTTGTGCAGCCTTCAGACAGTTTTGGGGATCGAAAAAGGAGGCCGTGTGGGCTGTTTTGGCCTCGGTTTTGGGAGCCGTGACAGGCTGGTTTGGGCTCAGTTTTGGGACGGATAAAATGGTGCTTTATGGGACTGTTTCTAAGGCGTAAAAGTTGTGACAATTTTCTTGGTATGCCTGTCAAAAGGGAGGGTCATAATGGTTTATGAACATAAGACAATAGCTAATGAATATGTTTACATGTTTTAATTTAAATTAATTTCCGTCTCATATTTTATATAACGATAATTCGTTAATATCGTCCCTTCACATAATTATTTTAGGTGACTCATATGTGGTTGAAGATGAAGAGTAATTTTGGGTTTTAGAAGCTTTCTCAAGTTTATTGCTTGCCTTTTTCTAGCTTAAGGTAACTATTCCGAGTTACTCGACGAATTAATGTCACATTAGTAGTTAATGTTGTGCTGGTTGTTTGTTAAGTGTTTAGGTGATTAATAATGTGTTACTTTCGTTTTTCACATGATAGAAATTAGAAATAGCATGAGAATTATATTGTGATAAATTTTATGATTTGGGCCAAAGTAGGCAAAGACTCTGTCTTTGGGCGATTGACCGAACGAGTTTGGTCAAACTAGGTTTAAAAATCGACCTCGATTTGACCGATGACCCGTCGGGACTCGGGTCGAGGGTTTGTCTTTGAGGTAAGATTGGTTGTTATTGGAGGTTTTATGTTATGCCTTGATATTTGTAATTATCATTTCACATGTTGGTTGTTGGATGCTTTGGATGCCTTATGCTTGAGTCTTGTTTGCCTTTAGCCATTGTAGTTTATTCTCATGGACTATGATATTGATGGTTAGCTATAATTTGGTTATTGATGACATAGAGGATATGATTGGATTGTCTGCTGAATAGACCTTTATATAGCCTTTCACATGATAGAATGTTAGCATTTATGTTGGTAAGTTGGACTCTTTGCCCCTCTTATGGTAAATTGGGTATCCTACTTGTCTTGTGTGGTGTGGGCTAAAGTATTCAAGCTGGGACTAGCTGGGACTAAGTCCTAGGTGAGTATTTCGGCCTTCATCATAGATAAGTCATTATAGTCTTTGACGAGTGTATGTTCACTGCTTAATAGCCTCTGTGTTCCTGACTTGTTGGGTTTATATCCAAGTTGGGGCATGACCTCGTTACTTATTTTGAGAGTAAGTGGTCAGCTTAAGTACTAGCCAACCCTTTGGTGGACTCCTTAGGGTACTCACTTTGTTTTAAAAAAAATTGTGGGTCTTGGGTGTTGTGGTGTGTATCCGCATGTCTAGGTCTGCGCAGATTTTAGGCTAGGGTTGTGTTGTGTCTTGGCCATGTTTTGATAGAACCTCTGAGCCAAGATACCGGTTCGATTACCTTCCCTACCTCGTGGTATAGACTCGAGTTACAGAGTGACTATTGACCGTACTAAGAACTTATGTCTGTCTTTGATATATTGCCCTTTCTTGTTTGATGATTCTATGAATCATAGAAGGTGAGATGCAAGCCGGCTATGGTTGATAGAGTTTGGATTCCTGAATGTTATGTGATTCACATGATAGTGTAGTATGAGTCGGTCTAGTATTCGCATGCTAGGACTATGTGTTGTTATATTGTTGTTCACATGATAAGCACGATTGTCTAGCATCTATATGCTAAGGCTATGTGTTATTCATATTCATATTCTTATATTTACATGTTATATTAATTATGACATTTCGTGGCTGGGAGAACTCGGAGTTACTCCCCACTGACTCTGGCTTTCGTATTTGTATAAAATGCGATTGACAGGTAGGTGATGCATATATGGGGTACACGGACGAGCTAGCGAGCAAAGAAACCTTGGAACCTAGTTTGGTTTTATTTTGTGACCCTTAAACACTTTTTATGTCACATACATTTTAGGGACATATGTCTCCCTCTTTACATTTGGGTGTATAATTTGCTATTCGCGACTTTAGCGATGGTTATGTTGTGAAACTTCTAGTTTGACCTTGTATGTTTGACACCTTCCAATTTGGATATCTTTATAACAGGTTCAGGTTTTTAAAAATTGCAGGTTTTTACCCAAATGAACCTATTACAAACATATCCATGCAGTTTTATTCTAGAATTACGTGTTTACTTTTCCGCAATAAATGAGGGTGTCACAGTTGGTATCAGGGCATATTTGCTCCCGATGCACGTTTGTGCACCCCAATATAAATAACTTGACCTTGAAATAATAAACTTGAGAGATGGGTAAGATGGGTAGACTTAGGACCTTATGTTGTAGTCTCTTTGTGTTTGCTCTTTGTTAGGTACTAACCTGTTTGTTGATTTTCATTTAATAATTGTTGCGTTCTGGGATTAATGACCGTGAGCTTATCTATAGTTAGTGGAGTTATTATCCTTATTATAAAAAAAATTTTGAACTAAAGGTTTTGAAAATATTTTAATGTTTTTCACTGGTTTTAACGTCAATTAGTGTTAAAGCTTGTTATTGGAGACGTCTGATAATTAGTTTTATCATTTGTTGGTGTAAAAATGTATTTTTATGTCTTTGAATTGGAATATTGATGTTCTTGAGTGATCGCCAAGAGTATCTCCGTTCCATTGAAAGGACACTTATATTTTACGAAGATTAAGGTTTAGTGCCTATTCTTTCAAGATTGAAGATTTGTTCAAGTATTGAAGAATGCTTTTTCTTCCTCGAAGATGTTCCTTATTCTTTGTGTATCTTGCCTTACTCTTTACCTCTTGGTGCCTATCCTTCGTCTAAACTCTCTTTTCTTCTTCCTAGGAAGTTACATTTTTATTCTCCCAACTTGTCCTTTCATCCTTGCTAATCCTCCCTTATCGCCTTTTAGATAGTTCTCTTTCTTTTGTGGGGTGTTAACCTTGGTTAGATAATTTGGCTTGTGGAGTTGTTTCTGGTTGACCTATAACCCCGGTTTTGAGAAGTTGTGATGTTAGAAAGACTTAGGTAAGGTGATGAGACATACTTAGTGATTCTTATACCTAGATCCTTGATAAAGTGAGTACGTTGGATTGGTGGATTTTGTGTGTCTAGTGTGAGTTGCATTGGTTACTAAGGTTATGGAACATGGCATTGTTGTTTATGTTTGGGATACTAGCGCTTAGTACTTGACTTAAAAGGGATGAAACTAAATGGTGGGTTTGAGGATATAGGATTAACTAAGTAAGTCAAGTTGTGATTGGCTTCCATAATCGCTTTGGACATGAGAGTTTGATAATGTGTATGACCATATGAGAAAAACTAATGGTGGGATTATTAGTTGGTTTTAGTAAGTGATATTGATTACTACTTGAGGTATGGTATGAGAGTGAGAGTAAGCTACATTATTGGGAAGTTTTAGCACTTGTTTTAATAACTAGAAAGGGGTATGGTTGACACCAATTGTTAGGTTAAAGAATATAGTTTTAATTTATGGTTTTAGGAACTTTGAGGTGATAAAGTGTTGTTACAATTAAGACCTTGTTTCTTGGGAATTTGATGGTAAGTAAGTTTTAGGATGTCAAATTTGAAAGAATACTCCTTGGGATGTTGATGACCATAATGGATTGGTGATGTAATTTGGTATTAGTTGGCTCTTGAGAGTTCTTGAGTTGAGAGAGACTTAGTATTGAGAAGAATTTGTTAACCCTATAGTTGTATAGACCTTGAGGTCGCATTGAGTACTTGAGATGATGGGATGATGTCGTAGCTGAGTGTAGTTCCGCTTTTGGGAATCCTTGATAAGTAAAAGGATAGAAAAACTTGAGATCCTATTGATTTTTCAGATTTTGGGGTTGGTATGTTACTACCTTGTTTTGAAATGAGAACCTTGTGGAATATTTGAGGAACCTTCTCTTGGAGTTTAGAGCTTGGTATTGGGATTCTTGATTGAAGGTTTATTTTTTTTTAAGGAACCCATAGTTGTCACTAGTTGGATACGAATATAGCTTTGTTGGAAGCCTTGACCTTAGGCTTGTGAAAGTTGTTTCTGGATGTTTGAGGATTTGGAGCGATGAGATCACATTTATAGTGGAGTACCTTGTTTCAGGGAATAGATTAGGATGAGGTAACATAAGCGATTGAGGAAACCCTTGGGAGTGATGTGGTTATGAGTTTTGTTGTTAGGAAGTTTTCGGAACCGTTTTGAGTGATGTTGTTGTTTGAGATAAGAGTGTATGGCGTTTCCTTGTTGCCTAATTTCCCTTTATCCTTGACCATAAGCGTTACTGTTCATACCTCATTTCCTCACTTCATCTTGCTCCTCCTTTAAGTTTGACACTCGTATCTTGTGAAACTCTATCTTTGACATCCTTGTAATTTTGACTTTAATTTTTACCCTATGAAAGTCATTATAGCTCTCTTGTTGGTTAAGTTTTAGCTCTCTTAACATACTTTGTTTTTATGCTATCTAAGTTACTTTTCTTTTCGTACAATTTCTAAACAATTCAAACTATCATTTTCGATTCGTTGTTTAAAAAAAATATGTTACTCCTACAAAACTTTACCTATTTTAAAGGTTTGAAAATGAAAATTTAATTTAGTTCCCATTTTGATCTTTGAGCATCGACTCCTTTATCCTAAATTTTGATTGTTCAACCCGAGTTGCTTTTAAATTTTGTTCAAATTCTAACTAACTTTGATTTGTTTATGATTCTTTGTCAAAATTTAATGTTATATTTTCACGAACTTGACTCCTTTTTGAGTTTAACCATGAATCCCTTAATTTTCTTTTGGCTTTTGCGAAAGAAAAATTTGAATGGATTGCCATTTTCATTTGGTTTTAACGTTGATGAGATGTTAGGACTCGTTATTAAAGGCGTCTAATAACTTGCCCTGCGCTTATCGGCGAATGATTTTTATTTTAAATCTGTCTTTGACATGGAAAGTTAGCGCTCTTGTGTGTACGACAAGGGCAATTTCGTTCCATGGAGGAGACTTATATTTTCGAAAACTCTCTATAAATGTTTTTGAAAGCATTTTGATTTTTGATTCATACAAATGATTTGCCTTTTAACCTTATCTTTGATTTGGAATGTGATGTTCTTGAATGCGCAACGAGAACACTTCCGTTCCTTTGATGAGAATCTGGTTCTGACAGAAAATTTTAGTTGAAGCTCTTGAAAGAATTTTGATTCTTACGATAAGTGACCTTTTAAATGTTTTGGTTCTTGATTCCAATTCGATTTTATTTTTATAACCTTTCATTTATACTTCCAAGTTTCGAGGACGAAACTTTTTAAAAGATGGGGTGATTGTAACACCCCGTATTTTATTAAGTTGGATAAAATTCTTTTAATTGCTATTTTGAATTTAATTACATCATTTAACGATTTATATATATATGCTTAGCTAATTAATTAATTTCATCATAATTCGATACGTTAATTTTAATAATCATTAATAAGTTTATTTAAAGTTAGTTCGAGTTTATTGAAGTTAGTTCGAGTTTATTTATTTAATAATTTCCGTTTCTTTACGAGTCCTTATGAAAGTTGTTTTAAGTGAACCGAGATGGATTTTGGGAACAAAACCGTCCAATTAGCTATTTTGAGCTTATTTCACTAAATTAGCAATTTTTATAAATATTCGTTAGTTTCGTAAAAATCGCTAATAATTCCGATTCAAGCTGATATTGTATTATTTACGTTAACTAGCTGAGTTTATTTTATTTTCACTCACTAAATTTATTTATTTTGATTACGTGTCGTTTATGAAATTGTTACTAAAACCAGTTTAATTTAACTTGAACCGATTTGTAGAAACTAGCTAGAATTCTTAACGATGAAGAAACGTACGTATAATAAATAGCAGGTTGCTCCCTCATTTCTCACGCAACATTTCTTCTTCTCCCTTCCTTTTTCTTCTTTTTCGTTCTTTTCATTTTTTTTTAATTTTAAATTGATTCTGCCACTCCGTTTGTCATCCGTTATCAATGATTTTCGTTCCATAGTGCTGCTTTCATCGTTCCTGTCAATCCGTTGTAAGTAAAATTCATTTTCGTCATGTATTTTTACAAACCCATTTATATTTTCAGCTTTATTTATTATAAGACGGTTGTATGTACTAAAATAGACGGTCTGGTAGAATATTTGTTAGTCATGAAGGACTAGTTCGATCGGAAAAAGGTAACGATAACGGATTACTAAATATTACTTGTAAAATATGTTTATTTCGAATCTTTGGTTAGTCTGTTTTATAATTGAGACGGTGTATGATTATATATAGGGATCCTTATGGATGTTAATTAGTCAGTTGTATAGTTGAGACGGTGTATACTGATATGTGGAGATGATTGAGACGGTGTATACCGACCTCTAGGGATCATTTGGGATGCTAGCTAGTAAGTGGTATATTTAAGACGGTGTATACCGACATGTAGGGATCGTTTTGGGATGCTATTTGGGATCTTGTTTAGTTGTGGTATTGTGCGATAAATTAGGATTTGTTTTTGAGTCCGCTTTGCAGTGTACTTTGGGACATTTTTAGGACTGTTTTGACTCGGTTTAGAACTGGTTTAGGATTGATTGAACTCTGTTTTGGTTTGTAGGCATTTTGTGCAGCCTTGGACACTTTTGGGACGATCGAAATGGAGGCCGTGTGGGCTGTTTTGGCCTCGGTTTTAGGAGCCGTGACAGGCTGGTTTGGGCTCAGTTTTGGGACAGATAAAATGGTGCTTTATGGGACTGTTTCTAGGGCGTAAAAGTTGTGACAATTTTCTTGGTATGCCTGTCAAAAGGGAGGGTCATAATGGTTTATGAACATAAGACAATAGCTAATGAATATGTTTACATGTTTTAATTTAAATTAATTTCCGTCTCATATTTTATATAACGATAATTCGTTAATATCGTCCCTTCACATAATTATTTTAGGTGACTCATATGTGGTTGAAGATGAAGAGTAATTTTGGGTTTTAGAAGCTTTCTCAAGTTTATTGCTTGCCTTTTTCTAGCTTAAGGTAACTATTCCGAGTTACTCGACGAATTAATGTCACATTAGTAGTTAATGTTGTGCTCGTTGTTTGTTAAGTGTTTAGGTGATTAATAATGTGTTACTTTCGTTTTTCACATGATAGAAATTAGAAATAGCATGAGAATTATATTGTGATAAATTTTATGATTTGGGCCAAAGTAGGCAAAGACTGAAGTGGGCAGATTGACCAACGAGTTTGGTCAAACTAGGTTTAAACCATCGACCTCGATTTGACCGATGACCCGTCACGGGA
The DNA here is from genome assembly GCF_048544455.1 of Silene latifolia. Lineage (NCBI taxonomy): Eukaryota > Viridiplantae > Streptophyta > Magnoliopsida > Caryophyllales > Caryophyllaceae > Silene > Silene latifolia. Next base: position 110,462,983 of record NC_133527.1, on the reverse strand, counting down.
CTCGGGTCGAGGGTTTGTCTTTGAGGTAAGATTGGTTGTTATTGGAAGTTTTATGTTATGCCTTGATATTTGTAATTATCATTTCACATGTTGGTTGTTGGATTCTTTGGATGCCTTATGCTTGAGTCTTGTTTGCCTTTAGCCATTGTAGTTTATTCTCATGGACTATGATATTGATGGTTAGCTATAATTTGGTTATTGATGACATTGAGGATATGATTGGATTGTCTGCTGAATAGACCTTTATATAGCCTTTCACATGATAGAATGTTAGCATTTATGTTGGTAAGTTGGACTCTTTGCCCCTCTTATGGTAAATTGGGTATCCTACTTGTCTTGTGTGGTGTGGGCTAAAGTATTCAAGCTGGGACTAGGTCCTAGGTGAGTATTTCGGCCTTCATCATAGATAGGTCATTATAGTCTTTGACGAGTGTATGTTCACTGCTTAATAGCCTCTGTGTTCCTGACTTGGTGGGTTTATATCCAAGTTGGGGCATGACCTCGTTACTTATTTTGAGAGTAAGTGGTCAGCTTAAGTACTAGCCAACCCTTTGGTGGACTCCTTAGGGTACTCACTTTGTTTTAAAAAAAATTGTGGGTCTTGGGTGCGGTGGTGTGTATCCGCATGTCTAGGTCTGCGCAGATTTTAGGCTAGGGTTGTGTTGTGTCTTGGCCATGTTTTGATAGAACCTCTGAGCCAAGATACCGGTTCAATTACCTTCCCTACCTCGTGGTATAGACTCGATTCTGAGTGACTATTGACCGTACTAAGAACTTATGCCTGTCTTTGATATATTGCCCTTTCTTGTTTGATGATTCTATGAATCATAGAAGGTGAGATGCAAGCCAGCTATGGTTGATAGAGTTTGGATTCTTGAATGTTATGTGATTCACATGATAGTGTAGTATGAGTCGGTCTAGTATTCGCATGCTAGGACTATGTGTTGTTATATTGTTGTTCACATGATAAGCACGATTGTCTAGCATCTATATGCTAAGGCTATGTGTTATTCATATTCATATTCTTATGTTTACATGTTATATTAATTATGATATTTCGTGGCTGGGAGAACTCGGAGTTACTCCCCACCGACCGTGGCTTTCGTATTTGTATAAAATGCGATTGTGGTAGGTGATGCATATATGGGGTACACGGACGAGCTAGCGAGCAAAGAAACCTTGGAACCTAGATTGGTTTTATTTTGTGACCCTTAAACACTTTTTATGTCACATACATTTTAGGGACATATGTCTCCCTCTTTACATTTGGGTGTATAATTTTCTATTCGCGACTTTAGCGATGGTTATGTTGTGAAACTTCTAGTTAGACCTTGTATGTTTGACACCTTCCAATTTGGATATCTTTATAACAGGTTCAGGTTTTTAAAAATTACAGGTTTTTACCCAAATGAACCTATTACAAACATATTCATGCAGTTTTATTCTAGAATTACGTGTTTACTTTTCTGCAATAAATGAGGGTGTCATATACACGAGTCAGCAACACTTTCCATGACCATGAGACGTGCTTCAAACTCCTTTAAACGAGCTAGCCCCTCGTCATAACCACGGCCCAAATCCAAAGGAGCCACAACCGATTCCTTACCCATACCCGAAACCAATTGCTCCAATAACCGAGTCTGATTTCCCATGACGACACCCATATTCTCCATAAACGAATCTAATTTCTTCTCCAAAGCTACAACCGAATCATTCGACTTCTCCTTAACACCACCTTTCGGTGTAAATACCAACTCTGGACCGACGGCCATAATACCCATTAAACCAAGATACTTATCACCTATGGAATCCAATGCCTTAACACCATAGCAACCCGGATTTACCACACATTTAATTTCCAAAAGACGGGATATCCACATCGTATATGGTAAATCAAAAGTGGTTAAGAAATTTTCACCGGTTACCGACATACTAACTTGAATAATCTTATAAAAGACTAGTAATGGAAGACTTACTTGTTCACCTTCAAGCCATGAATAGAGAAGGATTAACTCATAGCTTGATACTTTGTCTCGATCATTCTTCCTCGGTACAATAGTGTTCCACAAGTAATTAAGAAAGAACTTCAATTCGGGAGGAAACAATCCTGCTAAGACATGGCTATGAAACGTAGCACCGTCATCAAATTAGCGTTTGATGATTGATGGTGTATTTTATATAAGGTTTTTACCTCATTTTTACACGCATTTCTGTACTATTGATGTAGCATCTAGCTACAAATACCCCTGAATATTCTACTTTGGATCGTTTTATGTAAATTGCAGGAATAAACCAAAGAGGAGCTAAATCGAGCCTTAAATCGCCCCATTTACATGCATTTATGGAGAACGAGGAGCCGGAGCTTGGGATCTAACACTTTGAAGACACATGAGCTGGTTTCGGAAGGTGTTATAATGTCTAACGTGCCTAAATAGCTCGATCGTCTACTTTTCTAGTCGATCGAATGCTTTATATACTGAAGGTTACTCGATCGACCAGTACGAGTATTCAATCGAGAAGAATTTGCAAGGACTTGCTCGATCGAGTGGTTTATTTCCACCCGATCGAGAGGTTTGATGCTTAGTTGCTCGATCGAGAGGTTTGATGCTTAGTTGCTCGATCGAGTGGTTTATTTCCACTCGATCGAGTGGTTTATCCTGTAATAAACTATTTCCGCCTAATTTCGTATGGGCTTTTGTAATTAGTCCATAGATTAGGTTTAGGAGAGGATTTTCGTATGCTAAAAAGTACTCTAGACTGCGTAACTCCTCTCACTCACTTTTACTCTAGGATTCACTACTGTTTCTGGGATATTGCTCTTCTTCTACACTTTTCTACTCAAGTTCGGATCTGTGCTGGTATTATTATTCCTCTTTAATTCCTTAATCATAATTACTCTTATTTTGCTATCTTTCTTTTATTGTTTCATCATTACTTTAATTCAATCTTCACTAGTCTTGTTATGATGGTTAATTCTTATTATTTAATTGTTGTTGTTGTTAATTCAATGATGATGCATAGCTAATTCCCCTCTGCTAAGACTAAAGGGGATCCATGATTACGAAGGGATAGTAATCGATTTATTAGGTTAATGCTGGTGTAGTCCTTATTGTTAACTGTTGCATTTATCTGTATCTGTTTAATTGAGTCGACGCAATTAGGCATTTATATCGCAGTAAACCTTGACCTGGACCGAAAGGTTGAAAAGGGTGAGACTAGTAGCGAACAATAGGGCACTATAGTGAGGGCAAAAGCTAAGTTATTTGTGCTTTAGGGCGAATTGAGACCGAAAGGAGATATTCACTGCTCCTTAGACTATATTTGCACTAACCTGAGACCTAGATTACTTGACCGAATGATCATGGTGAACCGTCTGTCTTAGCTGCTATCTTTATCTGTTTAATCCTTTTTCTCTGCCTTATTCTCTTCCTTACTTCCATTAGTTTAGAACAATCAATCAATTAAAACCCCCCAATTTTGTTACCGTGACAAACTTAGACAAAGCTGACATTTTCCCATCTCCCTGTGGAGATCGACCCGACCTCCCTAGCTATATTAGTTAGAGCTAGTTGGTTATTTTTTATAGGTATACGACTGCCCTATCAAATTTTGGCGCCGTTGCCGAGGAGGTGGCGCAATTTTGTTGCTTTATTTAAGTTTTTTTCTCGTCCCAAGGAATTTATTCCTTGAGACTGATCTCATTTCTGCAAAGTTTTGATTAGTTTTGCAGGCTATTTGTTGTGCTTTTTAAAGTCTATTTGCCAGAATGCCCAATATAGCCAGCCACTCAGAGCCTAATGTGGATTCGCTTCCAAAAGGTTTCCTATTACCCATTACTGATCCGGGAACCTTTAGAATCCACCCATCTTACATCTGTTGGTCGAGAGAAATCTCTTTAGGGGGGTACCTGAAGAAGATCCATGCAGGCACATATAGCTGTTTACGGAGTATTGCTCTACCATTCCTCTTTCTGCTGGGGTGACACAGGACAAAGTTAAGGGAGCTCTTTTTCCCTTTTCTTTAGCTGATGATGCCAGGGAATGGTTGAGAGATCTAGTTAGGGAGGCAGCCGGTGTAACCGACTGGAGTTCCCTTGCCCTGGCCTTTTACAGGCGATATTTCCCACCGCAGTGCACCAATACCTTGAGAGCTCAGATTAGTTCTTTTGAGCAACTATCTACTGAAAACTTGGATGGGGCTTGGACTAGGTTCAAGAAGCTTGTCTGTTCTGTGCCTCATCACGGGTTCAAGCATTGGTTCCTTTGCACCCAATTCTACAGTGGGTTATATCGGAGCCAGAGAGCTATTCTTGACAGTGTAGCTAAGGGGAGATTCACGAAGAATGTTGAAGATGACCAAGGGTGGCGTCTTATTGAGGAGATGGCTATTCATGTCTCCGAATATGGAAATCCCCGAGGTAGTGAGCAAGTTAATGAGTTGGTAGCAGCTGTAGTGGAAAGTCCTAGCAAAAGTCTAGGTAATGTGGAGATTATAGAAGCTATAGGCGAGAGTGCACAGGTTTGTTCGATTACTGAGCATGTGGATATATGTGGTAGATGTGGCATGGAAGGGCATGACCCTATTGAGTGTCTGGTGAGTATAGAGCGTGTCCTTGCTTATCAGAAATACAAGCAAGGAGTTCCTTTTTCTCAACTGTATGAAGAAATGAATAATGTTTCTACTCCTTCTACGCCAGCGCCGCAACCGGTCTCTCCTTCTGCAAACGAGGAAATTGTCGAACTGAAATCCTTGATGTTGAATTTAACACAATAGTTTGGGGAGAAGTGCAATAGGAATGAAACCGTCATAGTGGAATTGAGAGAACAAGTCGCGCAGTTAACACTCGCGAAAGACCAAGCCAACCTTCTACCGACATGCGATCCAGTTAGTGCAACGAATCTCCAAGTTGGCCTTACTCATGAGAGGCCAAAAGTACCAGAAGACGGGGTTTTGATGCTGAAGATACCCCGGAAGATGATATGGATGAGTGTTTGGACGAAATCCTTGCTGCGTGTTGTCCAGACACCCGATCGAGTGAAAACTCTACTCGATCGAGTAGTGCCCAAATTGCTGATGGTCGATCGATTGATATTCTTACTCGATCGAGTAAAAGTGCTGAAGAAATCACTCGATCGAGTGATAAAACTGATCGATCGAGTGAGCATGGAAAAGAGATCACTCGATCGAGTGAAGAAAATGGTCGATCGAGTATTTCCCATCGTGAAACCACTCGATCGAGTGGTAAAAGTACTCGATCGAGTACCGGAAGCAGTGGAGATCCTATTTTACTATCTAACTCCGCTACCTTGTCGTATTCTCCTGCTGTGGAGATGTCACGCACTGATAAAGGTAAAGAGAGAGTCGCGGGTCCACTCATTGCTACCAGAGTACCCTTCCCAGGTCGTCTGAAGGACGCAAAGATCGAGCGACAGGACGGTAGGTTTGTGGACGTTGTGAAGAACCTCCAGGTAACCGTCCCTTTTACCGAACTTGTTACCCAGGTACCTACTTACGCTAAATTTATGAAAGATATTGTGACGCATAAGAGAGAGATAAGTGAATTTGAGACAGTTTCATTTATGGAAGAGTCCAGTAATTTACTTTTAAATAAGGCTCCACCTAAAATGAAAGACCCGGGTAGCTTCTCTATTACCTGTATTATAGGCAATGTGGTTATTGATAAGGCTCTTTGTGATTTAGGAGCCAGCGTCAGTGTCATGCCCTTATCTGTCTGCAAGAAATTGAATATGAGTCATCTTAAAGTGACTAACATTACCCTACTGAGATGGTGATAGATCTGTTAGAAGACCCTTAGGTGTCTTAGAGGACGTGCCTGTGAAAATAGGCAAGCTCTTTATCCCAGTGGATTTCATTGTTTTAGATATAGCTGAGGACACCCGGACCCCAATTATCTTAGGAAGACCGTTCCTTTGTACAGCTGGGGCTATTATTGATGTCAAACAAGGGCGTTTGACTCTTGCAGTAGGGGACGACGCGATCACTTTCAGTCTACTAGTACTTTGGCTCGGCCAATAATAGAGGATACGTGTTATTCGGTTGATATTATTGACGAGTCTATTTATGACTTCTGGTCGGGTTCTTTAATGAGAGACCCACTAGAAGCTCTTATGCTTTTGGATGAGTGTGCAGATAACCCAGATGACGATGATGCTGTGTTGGATTTGCTTATAGACGATTTAGATGAGCGTGAACTCACCGACGCTGAGGGAGAGCGAGTGGAGCAGATGATTAGCACTCTTTGCTCCATTGAGGTAAAGGTACCGGAGCGTAAGCCTCTCCCTTCTCATCTAAAATATGTTTTCTTAGACGATACTGAGCAATATCCAGTCATTGTTAGTGCTAAGCTTGATAATGATCAGCTGACCTCCTTGTTAGCTGTGCTTAAGAAAAACAGGAAAGCATTGGGTTATTCATTGGACGATATCAAGGGGATTAGTCCCGATATTTGTATGCACAGGATAGAGCTGAAGGAAGATCACAAACCTTGCAGACAGGGTCAGCGCAGACTGAACCAGAAGATGCAAGATGTTGTGATGGCTGAGGTAATAAAGCTGCTCGACGCAGGTATTATTTATTCTGTTGGTCATTCTAAATGGGTGACTCCAGTGCAGGTAGTCCCAAAGAAAGGAGGGACTACTGTGGTTAAGAATGATAAGAATGAGTTAATACCCACTCGAGTAGTGACTGGTTGGCGGATGTGTATAGATTACAGACAGCTTAATGCCGCCACCAAGAAGGATCACTTTCCCCTTCCTTTTATGGATCAAATGGTAGAAAGGTTAGCTTCTCATAAATGTTTCTGCTATTTAGATGGGTATTCGGGGTTCTTTCAGATCCTTATCCACCCAGACGATCAAGCTAAGACTACATTTACTTGTCCTCAGGGCGTGTTAGCTTATCGCAGGATGCCTTTTGGTTTATGTAATGCCCTTGCCACCTTCCAAAGGTGCATGATGGGGATATTTTCGGAGTATATTGAGTCTATTATGGAAGTTTTCATGGACGATTTCAGTGTTTATGGAAGTGATTTTTCTAACTGTCTGTCTAACCTTGATAAAGTGTTGCAGCGCTGCATTGAGGTTAATCTTGTGCTTAACTGGGAGAAGTGCCATTTTATGGTCAACGAGGGAGTTTTCTTAGGGCACTTAGTTTCTGATAGGGGAATAGAGGTTGACAAAGCAAAGGTGGAAGTGATTCAGCAACTACCACCTCCTGTTAATGTTAAGGGGGTGAGGAGTTTCCTTGGCCACGCCGGCTTTTATCGCCGATTTATCAAGGATTTCTCAAAAATTGCTAAACCACTTACACAGCTGCTACTTAAGGATGCCCCTTTTATGTTTACTGAGGAGTGTCTTTCTGCTTTTCACAGGTTAAAGCAGGCTTTAGTCTCTGCGCCGATCATACAGCCTCCCAACTGGGACTTGCCGTTTGAGATAATGTGTGATGCCAGTGACTATGCACTAGGAGCGGTGCTAGGCCAACGGAAAGACAAAGCTTTAAATGCAATCTACTATGCGAGCCGAACTCTGGACGAGGCTCAAGTGAAGTACACTACCACTGAAAAAGAGCTGCTAGCTGTAGTTTATGCCTTAGAGAAGTTTCGTTCTTATTTGATTGGGTCAGAAGTTACTGTTTTTACTGACCGTGCAGCTTTGAGGCATCTCCTTGCTAAGAAGGAGGGTAAACCATGGCTATTGAGATGGATACTCCTTGTTCAGGAGTTTGATTTGGAGATTAAGGATAAGAAAGGAACTGAGAACGTTGTAGCTGATCATCTGTCGCGACTGACGCGACAGGAAGGGAAAGATTCTCTACCTATTGATGACTCTTTCCCTGACGATACTTTATTTCCTGTTTTATCGTCTATTGTTAACCAAGAGCCTTGGTATGCAGATATAGCTAACTTCGTTGTCAATGGCAAGCTGCCGCCTGACCTTTCTCATCAGCAGAGGAAGCGTTTTCTGTATAACGCTAAGCAGTATTTCTGGGATGATCCTTATTTATTTAAGGAATGTGCAGACGGTCTCTACAGACGGTGTATTCCGCAGTGGGAGGCCAAAGTAGTCCTGTAAGGCTGTTACTCCTCTCCCTATGGTGGTCACCACGGTCCTTCGCGCACCGTGGCTCAGGTACTTTAGTCTGGTTTTTACTGGCCTTCTTTGTTTGCTGATGCTAAATCTTTTGTTTCAGCTTGTGATGCTTGCCAATGATCAGGGAACATTTCAAAGAGACATGAGATGCCACAAAATGGCATCTTAGAGGTTGAGGTTTTCGATGTCTGGGGCATTGAATTCCAAGGACCGTTCCCGTCTTGTAAAGGTAACAGGTACATTTTAGTATGTGTCGAAATGGGTTGAGGCAATTGCCTCACCTCATTGTGATGCCAAGACCGTGATAAAAATGTTTTAAAAGGTAATATTTTCCCGATTTAGTGTCCCTAGGGTCGTCATTAGTGATGGGGGAATGCACTTTAAAGAAAAGAAACTAACTTTTATTCTGTCTAAAGTTGGTGTCCAACACCGGCGTGGTTTAGGGTATCATCCCCAAACTAGTGGTCAGGTTGAGGTCTCTAATCGCGAATTGAAAGAGATCCTGTCTAAGGTAGTTTCTAAATCACGGAAGGACTGGAGTCTTAAATTAGAGGACACATTATGGGCCTACAGAACTGCCTTTAAGACACCGATTGGTGCATCACCTTATAGGTTAGTTTATGGGAAATCATGTCACTTACCTGTTGAATTGGAATGTAAGGCTTGGTGGGCAATTCGTGAGCTTAACTTTGATCCTAAGCTGTGTGGTCAGAATCGTCTTTTGCAGCTAGATGAGTTGGAAGAATTTAGGCTTAATGCCTATGATAGCTCGCGCATTTATAAAGAAAAGACGACGAGATAGCATGACAAGAGAATTCTACCTCGGGAGTTTCATGATGGGCAAAAGGTGCTGCTGTTTAATGCCCGATTGCGATTATTTCCTAGGAATCTGAAGTCCGGGTGGAGTGGTCCTTATACGATGACGGCTGTTACCAAATTTGGATCCGTGTAGCTCGAAGATTCTGAAGGTAGTAAGTTTAAGGTGAATGGGCAATATGTGAAGCATTATCACGAGGCAAATGAAGCAGACAATCGTGTTGAAGTCTTGTACTTCGACGAGCTAGATGCGCCAGTTAATTGATGACAGAAAGGTCGTGCGGGACCTCTTAAACATGCGCTCTCTGGGAGGCAGTCTGGACTATTTTATTGTACTTTTGTTGAACTTTTTATTTTTCTTTAGCTTTATGTTGAACTTTAGACGCTGTTTTTTATGCACCCTTTATTTTCTCCTTGCTTTGATACGTGTTCTGCAGGTTACAGCGCTCGATCGAGTAGTTTTTCTACTCGATCGAGCACTTTTGGGGTATTATTCATTCGATCGAGTGATATATATACTCGATCGACCAGCTGCATAAACATGTTCACTCAATCAAGTGATTATTTTACTCGATCGAACCCTTCCAGACACCAGTTCACTCGATCGAGCAGTTCCACGCTACTCGATCGAGTAGTTACGTCTTACAGCTAATACTTTACGTCTATGGAGCTACTGTTTGACTTTCTTTGACCTCCCATGTTCATGGTCGGTTTGGGGAGGTCCCTCTTCATGACGTTTTGTAAGTATTCCAACTCCACTTCTCCTTTTCTCTTCAGTTTGCATTTCTTTCCCTATTTTTGGTACAATGAGGATATTGTACAGTTCGGTTTGGGGAGGTATGCATCCATATCTGTGTCTGCATGTTTTCTTGCATTTTTGCTTGCACGTTTATTTATTATCGCATTCATTGTCGTTTTTAATTCAAAAAAATCATAAAATTAAAAAATTTTCACGTTTAATTTGAGTCGGAACGTTTGAACTTTGACGCTACATTGAATCCTTACTTTAGCCTTGCATATTCTTGACATTTAGTGGCATGATTATGTGCATGATCTACGAGTTTTTGTTTCTCTCTTATCTGAACGAATAGACTTGACTCATATATCGGTAAGCTACATTACATTCTGAGGTTAGAGCTTTATAAACTGGTGACATTCATGACCGGTTTCATTTAGGATGTGAGTAATACTCTCTTTAAGGCATGTAACATCAATTTGCATAAGCATGAGTCTAGTCTTCTTAATACCTGTATGCATTCGGTCTGTGGATGGTGACACATGTTAGGAGAGGCAGCTCCCTTTTATTTCATTCTACCCATGAGCCCCACATAGCCAAATTGCCTTTTTGTCCTATTAGCTACTATCTATAATTTTTCCTACCCTAGCCGAGCTAGTGATGAGTAGCTGTTGGAATGTTTTACTGCAGTTTGGTTATTTTTATCTGATTTCAGAAGATGGTGGAAGAATTGAAGGGAATGAAAGAAAAAAAAATGATGGATGAAAAATGAGAAAAATGAAATGAAAAAGAAAAAAAAGAGAACGAAAAAGATGAAAAAGAAAGAAAAATCATGTGCGAAGAAAAAATTTATATAATGATTTTCACTCCCATGTTTTACTTATATCTTATGGGGAGTTGACGAGTTTTTGGTGTTTCGTGAGTAGAGTGCTTGGAATTTGCACCGGTTCATTTTGTTATATTGAGTACGAAGTTGGGATGCAGTTCAAAATTTGGATTCGTTGTTGCTAGCCTGGCTATTAACCCCACATATCCAAATTCATCTTAGCCCCTTCTTACCCATTACCTCACTTACCCAAATGTAAGTCCTCGGCATGTGTCTTGGTCATTAGTATGGTTGGAATGCTTATGTATGGTTGTAGAGACTTTATTCAAGTTAACTGCATGCATGTTCTTATAGGTCGAGTTAGGTGAGTGTCTTTACTTCATTCTATCTTTCACGTATATACTCACCTTTTGCCTAATTTTGAGTGATGAGCGACCCGTGAGAGTCCGATATCTTTTGAGTCTTGTAAGGTCGACGGTTCAGTAAGCTGGTTTCGGAAGGTGTTATAATGTCTAACGTACCTAAATAGCTCGATCGTCTACTTTTCTAGTCGATCGAATGCTTTATATACTGAAGGTTACTTGATCGACCAGTACGAGTATTCAATCGAGAAGAATTTGTAAGGAGTTGCTCGATCGAGTGGTTTATTTCCACCCGATCGAGAGGTTTGATGCTTAGTTGCTCGATCGAGAGGTTTGATGCTTAGTTGCTCGATCGAGTGGTTTATTTCCACTCGATCGAGTGGTTTATCCTGTAATAAACTATTTCCGCCTAATTTCGTATGGGCTTTTGTAATTAGTCCATAGATTAGGTTTAGGAGAGGATTTTCGTACGCTAAAAAGTACTCTAGACAGCGTAACTCCTCTCACTCACTTTTACTCTAGGATTCACTACTGTTTCTGGGATTTTGCTCTTCTTCTACACTTTGCTACTCAAGTTCGGATCTGTATTGGTATTATTATTCCTCTTTAATACCTTAATCATAATTACTCTTATTTTGCTATCTTTCTTTTATTGTTTCATCATTACTTTAATTCAATCTTCACTAGTCTTGTTATGATGTTTAATTCTTATTATTTAATTGTTGTTGTTGTTAATTCAATGATGATGCATAGCTAATTCCCCTCTTCTAAGACTAAAGGGGATCCATGATTATGAAGGGATAGTAATCGATTTATTAGGTTAATGCTGGTGTAGTCCTTGTTGTAAACTGCTGCATTTATCTGTATCTGTTTAATTGAGTCGACGTAATTAGGCATTTATATCGCAGTAAACCTTGACATGGACCAAAAGGTTGAAAAGGGTGAGACTAGTAGCGAACAATAGGGCACTATAGTGAGGGCGAAAGCTAAGTTATTTGTGCTTTAGGGTGAATTGAGACCGAAAGGAGATATTCACTGCTCCTTAGACTATATTTGCACTAACCTGAGACCTAGATTACTTGACCGAATGATCATGGTGAACCATCTGTCTTAGCTGCTTCCTTTATCTGTTTAATCCTTTTTCTCTGCCTTATTCTCTTCCTTAATTCCATTAGTTTAGAACAATCAATCAATTAAAACCCCGCAATTTGGTTACCGTAACGAACTTAGACAAAGCTGACATTTTCCCATCTCCCTGTGGAGATCGACCCGACTTCCCTAGCTATATTAGTTAGAGCCAGTTGGTTATTTTTGATAGGTATACAACTGCCCTGTCATTGATTATCTTCCTTTCATCCGTGATATTACGCCAATCTTGACTCGGATTGATTTCTAAACCATCACTTGGAACCGAGAAAGCCGAGCAGAAATCGTCAATGGAGATTTCAACCTCATGACCATTCACCATTGCATGCAAGACCCTATTGTTTGCCGAAATAGAGGCAAAGAATTGAATGACTTCAATTTGATAAACCGGACCCGGAAACTGACTGATTTTCTCCCATACTTGAAATTTCAAGAAGTCGCGAAAGAATTTGATAGCATCAATTTTCGTGTACCAAGAAGAAGGATAATATCGGCCTCCATGGATAGGATAACGGAGAGTACGATTAATCCGAGTTCTTTCACCTTTGGTAAGATGGACTTTATCCAACCCGGCAAGAGTAGGATGCTCCATAGCATCTCGAAACAGAGTACGCTAAAACCCATCGCGCACAACGACCTCACTGACCTCGTCTCCGACGACATCTTCCTCGAAAACAACCCCTTTTGCCCTTTGTGAGCTTGCGTCTCTTCCCACTTATGTCAATATCCTCATGGTTATTGTTAGGATTAGGCAAATTGTGGTTGGATTTTGGTGAGGAAGTGGTTTGAGATTGATTGGAGGGATTGCATGGTAATTTTGGAGTCTCGGTCTTAGTGCAAGACTGAGTTGTGTGTGATGGAACTGGGTTTTGGGTTTGGGAGACATGATGATGATGATGATGATGATGATGATGATGATGATGATGATGATGATGATGAAAGGTTGAGTGTTGGTAAATTTTTTGAGTGACAAAAGTTTGAGGGATTGGTGATGGTGATAGGGCGGTGGAAAGAGGGAGTATTTATGGTGATGGTAAATTTGCGATTGGGTAGGATTATAAAATTGGATAGGTAACGTGTAGGAGTAGGTAACACGAGATTTTGGTAAATTTTCTTTTTTTTTTGTTTATATATCATATATAAAAGATTAGGAAAGATTGTTAGGGTAAATCTTTTGGAAAATATGATAAGATAATATTAGGTAAAAGGATAAAATTTTGGTAAAAAAAAATCGGTAAAGGGGATATGAAAGAATAAATTGTTACCGTAATTATGGTTCGTAATAAGACACAAGATATACATGACTAGCAAACGGATTATTCTCGTAATATAATATAACATTTAACATAAATAAACTTGTAATGAAATATACGGACACAGTCATACAATCTCGTCAAATCTAGTCAGTCATACGGGAAATAAAATATTTGTGACAAGTTTAGTTGCCACCAATTAAACCAATTTCTAACCGTAAAATCTCAAAACATTCTCTAGCCAATGTTTTGGTAAAAATGTCAGCCCATTGTTTTTCTGTACTACAAAATTCCAGTCTTATGTTGCCCTTATCTACATGGTCATGTAGAAAATGGTGTCTAATATATATATATATGCTTAGTACGTCAGTGCTGCGTAGGGTTATTAGATATAATTATAGCACTCGTATTATCAAATAAAATAGGAATACACCCAAGACTAACACCGTAATCACATAACTGTTGTTCAAGCTATAAAAGTTGAGAACATACCAACCCAGCGGCAATATACTCGGCTTCAGCTGTAGATAATGCAATGGAATTTTGTTTCTTTGATCCCCTTGTTATAATGCATGGTCCAACAAACGTAGCTATGCCGGAAGTAATTTTTCTATCAAGTGAACAACCTCCATAGTCTGCATCTGAATACCCTATGAGATCAAAATTACACTCGAGAGGACACCACATATATAATTTTTATGTACCAAATAAATACTTTAATATTCTCTTAACTGCAATCATATGCGATTCTTTAGGGCCCGATTAAAATCGAGCACATACATACGCATACACTAAACATTATATCAGGATGACTTGCAGTTAGATAAAGAAGTGAGCCAATCATAACTCGATAAGTTGTCTCATCGACAGACTTACTGTCTTCATCCTTAGTCAACTTCTTATCAGTAACCATAGGAGATGGCTTAGAATTATAATTTTCCATACCAAATTTCTTGATTAGCTCTTTGATGTATTTCTGTTAGTGTATCATAATTCCTTCTGTAGTTTGTTGAATTTGAAGCCCAAGGAAGAACTTGAGTTCTCCCATCATGCTCATCTCGAATTCAGAGGTCATTAATTCTGAAAAGTACTTACATAAAAGATTATTAGTTAAACCAAAAATAATATCGTCAACATAAATTTGTATAACTAATAAATCGGAATTTTCTGATTTCAAGAATAGGGTTTTATCGACAGATCCTCTTTTAAAACCACTTTCAAGAAGATATTTTGATAATCTGTCGTATCAAGACCTAGGAGCTTATTTTAAACAGTACAAAGGTTTATCTAATTTGAAAACATGCTTTTGAAACTTGCTATCGAGAAATCCCGGAGGTTGCTCAACAAAAACCTCCTATGATGCGTGTATTTTATATAGACTTTTTGTACCATGTTTGGACACATCTCTATGCATTTTGTGTAGTGTTTAGCTACAAATGTCCTCCGAATAGTCTACTTTGGTTTGTCTTGTATTAATTGCAGGTATGAACCGAAAAGGAGCATAATCAAGATTAAAACATGTCCCAATGCATGCATTTAGGAGATGAGTTGAGTCGGAGCTTAAAGTCTACTATTTTGAAATGCGCATATAAGTAAGGAAGCTGGGCAAGCAAAGGAAGAGCTTCATATTACTAATGCCTACTTTGAAGAGCCATATCTCGTGTTCTACAACTTATTTTCAGGTGATTCTAATTGTAGATGAAAGCTTGTCCTCTTAGCTTTCCAACGCCACCGGAAACGCTCTATTTGCCTAACTAACGAAAAATGGCAGCCATTTCAAGTTCAGTGCGTGAAGCAGGAATTGTGCGCTGGAAAGTACTCGATCGAGAGGTTTTTGCTGGATTATGTTCGATCGAGCATGTCCAAAGGGCTCGATTGAGTAATAAGCTGTTGGACACGGGCTTTTGTTTTAGTATTATGTTTTAGGTCGAATAATAAAATCTCTCTCCTATAAATAGGAGAGGGGTAATTAGGTTTTATTATCACTTCATACATTACTTTCTTTTTCCTGTTGAACACTGTTTCTCTCTCTCTCTTTTCCGGATCTAATTAACTGTAACTCTCTCGTTCTCTTTTATCCTTTTTCTCTCTTATTTCTTTATTATGTTGATTATTCCTTTATCTTTCACTCTTGCCTTATTTACTAGTATTCGTAGCTAATTCTCCTGCTAGGATTTAGGGGATTCGATGAGTTATTGTTAGTTGCTAAGTAGGATTACAGATCTTTCATTGCTATCATGTCTTTGTTGTTAATCACTGCAATTAACTGTTATTAGCTGCTTGAATTGATGCATTTAGCTAATTTATTTGGTAAGCCTTAACCTAGACCGGAAGGTTGGAAGGGGTGAGACTTGCAGTGAACATTAGGATGCTTTAGTGAGGGCGGAAGCTAAGCTAATAGTGTTTTAGGGCGAATTGAGACCGGAAGGAGATGTTCATTGCCCCTTAGACTGATACACGCGACCGATGTGTGATCTTAGCTACAATTATCTGGCATTCATTGATGACCCGACAATCCTAGTTCTCTCTCTTTTATTGTTAATCTCTTTTATTCTTTTCTCTTGCTTTAATCTCATTTAGTTTAGTTTAAATCAACAAAACCCCCAATTGTGACCGTAGACAGACTAGAATTAACAAGTAGATAGTGACCGCCTCCCTGTGGGATCGACCCTACTTACCGCTGACTTCTGTTAGTAGTACTTAGGTATTTATTTTTGGTACTGTAACGACGGTATCAAATTTTGGCGCCGTTGCCGGGGAGGCAACTATTTTATTTGCTTGTTTATTTTTATCTGTCTTTAGCCTCAAGGGATTTATTCCTTAAGGCAGTTCTCATCTTTTTCTCTAATGTTGTTTTGATAGGCCCTACAGGTCCTACCTAGACAGTTCTAGGTAAAAGATCATCAAAGGGAAGGCTTGTAATTGAGTACCTTTGATCTTCCACCTATGTTCCATCCTATGGCGCAGCAGGTGGTTTACTGTGAGAGATGTGGTGCTGCGGGGCACAATGCTGTCATCTGTCTAGCGGGAAACGACCGTGTCAAAATTTGGCGCGACGAAGTCTATGCGTTTAGGCAGCACAGACAAGTTAGTCATTCCATTATATATGAGCCGCCACATCCGCTTCAGCAACGAGGCTGTCAAAAGTCTCAGTTTACCTGACCCCCGCAACAAAAAACCCTTCCTCCCGTTGAAGAGAATAAAGAGGTTGCCGAATTTAAATCCTTGGTAAAGGCACTTGCACTTCTAGTGCAAGAATCTGATAAAGCTAGGGAAGCTCGTGTCAAGTTATTTGAATCTGAAATAGCTCAAGTAGCTGCCGAGATGGACTATAGGCATTCAGAGGAGGTACTTGCTATTTGTACCAAGAGCGGTCCTTCCTATGATGTACCTGAGCTGCCTATTGATGACAAAGATTTGTACGACTCGGAAATTGAAGAGCACGAAGCATTTCTCAAGCACTTCACCACGGTTCAGCATCAAACGCTCGATCGAACATCCCATCATATTCGATCGAGTGAATTCTATGAGGAGGAATTCAATCGAGTAGAATAAACTCCTCGATCGAACGGTTTGTATAAGGAAGACCTCGATCGAACACCCCACACTGTTCGATCGAGTAATGCTGAAAAAGGGAACCTCGATCGAACACCTTACCTTGTTCGATCGAGTGAACTGTGTGAAGAAATTCCTCGATCGAGCATTATGCATTCTCGATCGGGTGATATAGCCACGGAGAGCAATGATATGTCATCTTGGTTCGTTTTGGATGATGGTTTTGATGAAGACAATGGTTACGGTTAATCTCCCCTTTTTAAAGCCGAGTTGGATGCTTTAGAGGCTGCGATTTACGGGATAGAACCCACAAAGGAGGGGAATGAGAAGACAGCTGAATCAGTGATTGTTCCTAGCACAGAAGAGGTAATATACTCTTTTGTCAATGATTCCGACGTTGGAAGCAACCGACCTGAGGTAGTTAACGATAACTTCATTATTGTTGGTATTAATAGTACGCTATCTCATATGACTCCTACTTTTTATTTCGATGCTCGACCCCCTCCCGGATGGACGAATAAGTTAATAAAGTTTCACCATATTTGTCATCAGAAAGTCGTTAAGCTAAAACGGTACCTTAGATTATTTTTAAATGCTCCTGAGCTCCTTTATTTTCCACCTACGATTAATTTGAGCTTTTATATTCCGCCCGTAGCTGGAGAGCAGAATTATTTTGTGGATGATTTTGGGAGCTGTCGTAGGAAATTCGTTAGGCTTAAACGGTTTTATATATCAATTTCTTATGTTATTATTATTTTGTGGTGCTACTTACAGTTTTGTGTAGCACATGCGCAGTTGTTTGATCTGTTGCTTCGTGCTTTGAGCTATTTGCACTGGGCTTAATTGAAATGGCTGAAGAAGAAAAGATGGTCGAGCTGGGACCTGTTTGAAACTAGCGCTGTCCAGGAGGCAACCCGGAGTTTTAATTTTTAGTTGTTTTTCAAACATTTCAGTTGTGTGTGTAATAGTTGGTTTTTAAACCATAGACTTGAACAATTAGCTTGTTTTGTTAAGTTTCGCGGGCTGTTTATTGCGTCTTTGCAGGAATCTATCGTGGATGGCTCGATCGAGTACTTTATATACTCGATCGGACTATTTTGCTGCTGATTTCACTCGATCGAACATCTGCTCCTTTCAATCGAGTGCCTGCAAAAGAGAGTCTTTCGATCGAGTAACCTTTCTCTTCGATCGAACAGTTTTGTAGCCTAATGTACTCGATCGAGTACTAAATCCTCACGATCAAGTACTATCAAGTAACTTGGCTTGATTTGCTTCCAATGACGCCGCTGTGAAGCTGTTTGTGACCTCCCGTGTTGTTGGCTGGTTTGGGGAGGTCCCTACTTCGCGTATCCTTGTGAGTTTTCCACATCTCCACTCTCTCCTTTTTAGTTTGCATTTCCTTTCCCTATTTTTGAGTACAATGAGGGCATTGTACAGTTTGGTTTGGGGAGGTTATGCATCCATATCTGTGTCTGCATGCTGTTTTTATTGCATTTATGTTGTCACGTCTAATTTTTGTATGCATTGTTGTTTATTTTTATAAAATTCAAAAATCTCAAAAAAATTGAATTTTTTTTATTAAATTCAAAAAAAAATCACGTTTATTTTATCATATAGGTCGAGTCGGAACGGTGTCTTTCGATGATGAAATTGCACTATAATTTGTCCGTTTGCTTAAGCCTTGCATTAAACTGTTATCTTTTAGCTTTGTCTTATTGCATATCTATGAGTTAATGTTAAAATATAACTGAACAAATAGACTTGACCTGAAATGTTGGCAAACTACTTATAAATTCTAAGTTTTAGAGCCTTATAAACCGGTGTCATTTGTGACCGGTTTCATGTAGGATTGTGAGTAGTTACTCCTTGCATAACATGTTCATCAATTTGCACTTTTATGAAATTCAATTGCTTTTCGCCTGCATACATTCGGGTTAGTGGTTGGTGTCACATGCAGGGAGGCGCTTACATTTCCCCTTTTTTTCATTTTTACCCATTTAACTCCACATTAGCCAAATTTTCCGGTTGACCCTTAACTACATCCAGATTTAGCCTGCCTTGTCAAGCTAGTTAGTGTATGTTTTGCGGTATATATTTTATCGATCAAAGTTTGATTCGTATTATATCGTTCTGGAGTTGGTAGAAAAGAGAAAAAGGAGGATGATGAAAATGAATATAAAAATGAAGAAAAAACGTGAATCAAAAGAAAAAAAAGAAATCGAGAAAAAAGAAGAAGAAAAAGAAAAAAAAAAGATGTTTGATTGTTGACGGTTTTACTCCTATGCTTTATTTATATCTATTAAGGAGTATGTTCGGTTCGGTTTGGTGAGTTTGAATGCCAAAAGAAGGGCACTTGTGCTTTATTTTCTAATCAACTAAGAATTGGATGTTCTTATATGGTTTGTTTAGGTGCTAGCTTGACGCTTTACCTCCACATATCCCATAATCATTTTGCCTTTTCTTACCTGTAGCCTCACTTTACCATACTTTTGTAAGCCCTCGACTGTGACAGACCTTATTTGATTAGAATGTATGTACGGTAGTTAGAATTGTATATCATATTAGTTGCATGGATGTTTATGTGGGTCGTAGTTTAGGTGAGCGACTATATTTCTTTCTCTATTACACTCATATGCCTACCCTTTGCTTCATGAAAGAAGAGTGACCCGTGAGAGTCCATCATTAAAGGTCTTCAAGGTCGACAGTTCAACTTTATTATTAACATCTTATAACTCGTTTGCATTCGACTGTTTTGCTATAAGTATTAGTTTGCTTGCATTAAATCGGTTTAAGTGGACAATTTGTAGCTAGCTCTGAGTGTTCTTTTATGTTCCATTAGTTAGTTGCATTTAGTTTGCTTGGGGACAAGCAAAGTTTTGGTTTGGGGAAGTTTGATGCGTGCATTTTATATAGACTTTTTGTACCATATTTTCACACATCTCTATGCATTTTGTGTAGTGTTTAGCTACAAATGTCCCCCGAATAGTCTACATTGGTTTGTCTTGTATTAATTGCAGGTATGAACTGAAAAGGAGCATAATCAAGCTTAAAACATGTCCCTATGCATGCATTTAGGAGATGAGTTGAGTCGGAGCTTAAAGGCTACTATTTTGAGATGGGCATACAAGTAAGGAAGCTAGGCGAGCAAAGGAAGAGTTTCATATTACTAATGCCTAATTTGAAGAGCCACATCTAGAGTTTTAGAACTGATTTTCAGATGATTCTAGTTGGAGATGAAAGCTTGTCCTCTTGTCTTTCCAACGCCACCGGTAACGCTCTATTTTCCTAAGTAACGAAGAAATGGCAGCCGTTTGAAGTTTAGTGCGCGAAGCAGGAATTGTGCGCTGGAAAGTACTCGATCGGGAGGTTTTTGCTGGATTATGTTCGATCGAGCATTTCCAAAGGGCTCGATCGAGTAATAAGCTGTTGGACGCGGACTTTTGTTTTAGTATTATGTTTTAGGTCGAACAATAAAATCCCTCTCCTATAAATAGGAGAGGGGTAATTAGGTTTTATTATCACTTCATACATTACTTTTCTTTTTACTGTTGAACACTGTTTCTCTCTCTTTTCTGGATCTAATTCACTGTAACTCTCTCTTTATCTTTTATCCTTTTTCTCTCTTATCTCTTTATTATGTTGATTACTCCTTTATCTTTCACTCTTGCCTTATTTACTAGTATGCGTAGCTAATTCTCCTGCTAGGATTTAGGGGATTCGATGAATTATTGTTAGTTGCTAATTAGGTTTACAGATCTTTTATTGCTATCATGTATTTGTTGTTAATCACTGCAATTAACTTTTATTAGCTTCTTGAATCGATGCATTTAGCTAATTTATTTGGTAATCCTTAACCTAGACCGGAAGGTTAGAAGGGGTGAGACCTGCAGTGAACATTAGGATGCTTTAGTGAGGGTGGAAGCTAAATTAATAGTGTGTTAGGGCGAATTGAGATCGGAAGTAGATATTCGTTGCCCCTTAGACTGATACACGCGACCGATCTGTGACCTTAGCTGCAATTATCTGGCATTCATTGATGACCCGACAATCCTAGTTCTCTCTCTTTTATTGTTAATCTCTCTAATTCTTTTCTCTTGCTTTAATCTCATTTAGTTTAGTTTAAATCAACAAAACCTCCAATTGTGACCGTAGTTAGACTAGAATTAACAAGTAGATAGTGACCGCCTCCCTGTGGAGATCGACCCTATTTACCGCTGACTTCTGTTAGTAGTACTTAGGTATTTATTTTTGGTACTGTAACGACGGTATCATCCTCATTCAAATAACTGTTAAGAAATGTTGTCTTAACGTCCATTTTATACAGTTTAATTCCTTTGTGAGTTGCAAAAGTTATTAATAGCCTAATAGCCTCAAGTCTGGCTATAGGAGCGAAGGTCTCATCATAGTCAATTCCTTCTTGTTGATTATACCCTTGTACGACCAATCTGGCTTTATTTCGTACAATAACTCCTGTATCGTCCAACTTGTTTCTGGAAACCCATCTTGTACCAATAACAGTTCAGTCTTTAGGTCTCGGAACTAGATACCAAACTTTGTTCCGTTCGAACTGTTGTAGCTCTTCTTGCATAGCAACGGTCCAATCTGGTTCTGCAACTGCTTCTTTGATATTTGTTGGCTCAATGGTTGAGAGGAAGTAGTAAAATGAGCAAAAGTTATTGAGCTTTCTACGAGTTCTATCCCCTTTATTTAAACTGCCTAGAATGGAATCCATTGGATGAGACTCCTTATATCTTCATTTCTTAGAAACAGGAGGCACATCGTCACTTGAACTTGGCTCTGTGGGGTAATATCCGTATAAGACCCTTTAAATTTAGGACTATAACGTAAATTTAACATGCGAATATTGTCATAAAACATAAAAACAATAGAGAAACGATAAGGTAAAGAATTAACCTCGGATCCTTTATAGTGCAGCGTAAAGAACAGAAATCAAATGAGATTCCCTCCTAATTGTTGCACCCAAGACTTGTCCGAGATATGCCCTTGTGCTAGAAGTTGTTCTATGATTGCCTTGCAATATTGAGAGAACTTGTTGTGAGGTTTTCGAGATGTGAGATCTAGGTTTCAGAGAGAAAATGTCTCCAAAACCCTAGTTTTCTGTAAAATGAATTGTCTAGGTCACAAAAGGAGAGGAGCTCTCCTTTTGTGTGTTTCGGCCAAAACCGAGAGCCCTCATGGGGAAGTGGGCTTCCACTTCCTCTTACTTTTAGCTCGAGGTCCAGTTCGCCAAATGCTAAAATGTATATGACGGGTTTGTATTATAAACTGTCATCGGTTATCGGTTATTAATACATCGACTAATAACACGGATTAGTTGAAGTATTAATACATGTCCGACAAAGACAATATTGTATAATTAATATTCAATATACATTAATTAAATATAAATCGCTTATATTTAATTTTACGAATTAATCAAGTTAATTCGCCTTAGCCCATGATATTTAATCCGTATCAAATATAATATCTCAACATCATATTTTGACTAATTATTAGTCAAGTAACTCGGACTAACTGGTTAGTCAAATTTGGCATCTACATGACTGTATTTTCATACCGTCACATCTCTCAAACGTATCCTATAGGTGTGACTTTTAGGGACCAGTTGATCACCGCCATCTGTATGACAATAACGTCAAACTTATCTAGCAAGCCAACCGTTATTGATAAACGTGGATCAACTGATAATAATACCAAAAGTATGCCCTTTGATCCTTTTAGAGGTTTATAAGTCCTTGCACTAAGCGTTAAGGACACAAACCCCAACAAGCTCCCACTTGTCCGTACAAGTGCATGTGCAATGACGTTATCCGCACTAACTGGAGGACACAGCCCCAACAAACTCCCACTTGTCCGTACAAGTGTATGTGCGATAACCGATTCTCATATTCATTTAAAATTTCTCCCACTCAATGTAAAACAATTTGCAGATCCGGATCCACAAAGGTCGTATTTTACAATCGATCTGTATCTAGAGTGGTTTCCCGACTAGAGAGTAACTTAAGCGATAAAACGAATCCGTATTCGAGCATGGCCATGCATTTCGATTCTGACTCCTCGAGTGGCCCCGAGAAATATCGAGTACTGATAAAGGCTGAATATTTCCTTCAACTCGACTCCTTCCGATCTAAGCACAAAGCATGAAATGACCGAGAAAAAATCTACTTGGCCCCTGTTACGGATGACCGTGAGAAAGAAACCAAAGTCACCCAAAATCTGCCGTAGTCTCAAGAGACAGTCGATAGTCAAAAGAATCGACTCTTAGGATCACCATGGAGGTCCTATCCACGACCGGGCACCGAATGTTATAAAACATTTAGGACTCCACGTCGATGTCACAATTGTGTCCTACGAGATATCCGTATAAATCGCCTCTGTGATTGGTCAGTCAACCGGTTGACTTATGGCTCGTTGAACCCACCATCAACCAACGTCACAAAATAATTGCCAGAGTTATCAGCTCATGTGGGCAATTAAGGACTAAAAAAATATAATGTTCGTTCAGTTCACTTTGTGGTGTTCAAAAATTGTCGTACAATTCCACATGAAAAACAAAATATATATATAAAATATCAAAACGATGATGTCGTATAGAGTACAAGAGAGAATGAATCTGATCCATAAAAGAGTACTACAACTTAGGAACACGTTTAATTCCCATGGAATTAACATGCCCTTCATGCTTATCTTGTCGTAATGGTTTAGTGAGAGGATCTGCTATGTTATCATCTGTAGCAATCTTTTCTATCACTACTTCCTTTTGCTCCACGTAATCCCGGATTAGATGAACTTTCCGTTGTACATGTCTAGACTTGTTGCTAGACTTTGGCTCCTTAGCTTGGAAGATGGCACCACTATTGTCGCAATAGATGGTGATCGGGTCATTCGAACTAGGCACTACAGAGAGCCCATGTAAGAATTGACGCATCCATATCGCTTCCTTTGTAGCTTCAGACGCGGCATAGTACTCGGACTCGGTCGTAGAATCTCTTGTAGCAGTTTGTTTGAACTCTTCCGGTGATCTGCAGCGCCATTAAGAGTAAAAACGAATCGGCATCGAGATCTCGAGTCATCTCGATCCGTTTGGAAGCTAGCATCTGCGGAACCGGTTGCGCATAGCTTTTGTTCGCCTCCATAAGTCAATGCCCAATCTTTAGTCCTCCGTAGGTACTTAAGAATGTTCTTGATGCCAGACCAATGTGGTTCACCCGGATCTTTGTTGGAATCGACTTGTCATACTCAATGCATATGCCACGTCCGGACGTGTGCATATCATGGCATACATGATTGATCCTATTGCCGAAGCATATGGAATCCGTGTCATGCGCTCTTTCTCTTCCGGTGTCTCGGTGCACGAGACTTGCTCAAATGCACCCCGGAGTCATAGGAAGTAACCCCTTCTTGGAGTTAGTCATCTTTGAATCTCTCTAGGACTTTGTCTATGTAAGACTCCTAACTGAGAGATAACATCCGTCGTGATCTATCTCGATAGATACGAATGCCTAGAATTCTTTGTGCCTCTCCCAGATCTTTCATCTGGAAATGGTTTTTCAACCATACTTTCAGCGAAGTTAAGAGAGGTATGTCATTCCCAATCAGGAGTATGTCGTCGACATACAATATTAGGAAGACAATCTTGCTCCCACTCGACTTGATATATAAACATGGTTCCTCGACCGATCGAGTAAATCCATTTTCTTTAATCACTTGGTCGAAGCGATGAGTCCAACTCCGAGATGCTTGCTTAAGTCCATAAATGGAACGCTTAAGTTTGCATACTTTCTTAGGATGTTGTGGATCGATGAAACCTTCGGGTTGTACCATGTACAACTCTTCCTCAAAAAACCGTTTAAGAAGGCGGTTTTCACGTCCATTTGCCAAATTTCATAGTCATGAAAAGCGGCGATCGCTAAGATAATCCGAATGGAACGCAGCATGACTACGGGTGCAAAAATCTCATCGTAGTGCAAACCTGGCACTTGGGTGAAACCTTTAGCAACTAGTCGTGCTTTATAGATATCTTGTTGACCTTCCACAGAATGTTTTATCTTGTAAAGCCATTTGCATTGAAGGGGACGAACCTTAGCAGGTAAGTCAACAAGATCCCACACGTTGTTCTCATACATGGAGTCCATCTCGGATTGCATGGCCTCAAGCCATAGCTTTGAGTCGAAACTAGTCATGGCACCTTTATAGGTTGCGGGTTCACTACTCGTTAAGAGTAGAACGTCATCTATGTCATGTTCCTCGACCATACCAATGTATGCATGCGGAGGAATAGAGACTCTTCCCGACCTCCTAGGTTCCTCGGGAATATTCACGCGGTAGGGATTGAAGGAACAGGTTCCTCCAATGGTTGCTCGGTGTTTGGTTTGGAATCTCCGACGGGTCGAAGGTTCTATCACTCTTTGCATTCTCGAGAAATTCCTTCTCTAAGAATGTCGCACTAGCCGCAAAAAAAACGCGTTGTTCGGTTGGCGAATAGAAGTAATGACCAAGCGTTCCTTTAGGATAACCTATAAAGTATGTCTTGACCGATCGCGGGCCGAGCTTATCCTCGTGTCTCCACTTGACATAAGCCTCGCAGCCCCAAACCCGTATAAAGGACAAGTTGGGGACCGTTCCCTTCCATAGTTCATATGGAGTCTTGTCAAAAGCTTTAGACGGACTTCGGTTAAGTATTAGAGCAGTGACGAGGAAGAGCATAACCCCACAATGAGTCGGGCAACACGGTGTGACTCATCATGGATCGAACCATATCAAGTAGTGTTCGATTTCTCCGTTCGGACACACCATTCAACCGAGGTGTTCGGTGGAGTTAAGCGTAGGGCAATCCCACAGTCCTTTAGGTGTTGATCAAACTCGTGAGAAAGATACTCGCCACCACGATCCGAACGTAGTGTTTTAATCTTTCTACCTAATAGGTTCTGTACCCTATTCTGGTATTCCTTGAATTTCTCAAAGGATTCACTTTTGTGCTTCATTAAGTAGACATAGCCATATCTACTTAAATCGTCCGTGAAAGTGATGAAATACCTATAGCCTTCTCGTGCGGTGATTGACATAGGACCACATACATCCGTGTGTATGAGTCCTAATAGGTCAGCAGCGCGCATTCCAACACCTTTGAAGGAAATTCGAGTCATCTTACCGATGAGATATGATTCACACGTGCCAAATGATTGAAAATCAAAGGCCGAGATAGCTCCATGTTTAATGAGCTGTTTTACGCGTTTCTCATTTATGTGTCCCATACGGCAGTGCCATAGATACGTTTGATCTTTGTCACTAACCTTTAACTTTTTATTCATTACGTGTAATATTTCGGTGGTCTGATCTAAAACATAAATTCCATTCATGGAGACTGCCTTGCCATAAATCATATTGTGTAAAGAGAAAATGCAAGTATTATTCTCAATTACAAATGAAAAACCAAGTTTGTCAAGTGCAGAAACTGAAATAATGTTTTTCGAAAGACTGGGTACATAATAGCAATCATATAATGATAACTCAAATCCGCTAGGAAGCTGGATCACATATGTTCCCCTCAAGACGGCAGCCACTCTTGCTCCATTCCCGACACGCAGGTCAACCTCACCCTTTACGAGAGGCTTGAGATTTCGGAGGCCCTGCACATGATTACACAGATGAGAACCACAACCAGTATCAAGTACCCAAGTTCCGTAACTTGCGTGGTTAATCTCAATCATATGAATAAAAGTAGAAGGAGAAGACATACCAACAGGTTTAACGCGACCTGCTTTTATGTCCTCATGATAAACAGGACATGTACGCCTCCAATGCCCAGTCTTGTGGCAATGATGGCATTCCATGTTTTCGGTCTTGCTCTTTGTCGCGCCTGATGAGTTACTTGCCTCACCAGGCCCACTCTTTGTAACACCCCCATACTCCAAGTGCCTTACCAGGACCACTCGGGTATGAAGACATCACCATCTCGGTTGCCCGAGGTATGATAATCAAATAGACAAAACAGAAACAACGTTTATTATAAATAGTTTAAGTGATTACATTACAAAACCAACTGTAAGCAAAATACAACTGTTCTCAAACTATAAACCAACTGAAAGGAACTGTCCTAACAAACACAGCGGAAGACTAAAGACTCTGATATGTGATGACTCCATCCCCTGCTAGATCCCACGCGTATCCAAGATATACCGCTTAAGCAATCGCTCACCACCCCCGAATGGATCACCACAGTTTTTAAAACATTTAAACGGGGTCAGTACTAATCACACAACTCAATATACATCAACAATAAGATAAACAGACATTTGAGTACATCACACACACACACACACCACCAACCAATTCCCATCATCTCAATACCGATCGTCCCTTTGGACCCGACCCACGCGATGGGGGACGCAGCCGTTCCCACCTAAGCCCCGCTCATCGTACGAGCGATAACCCTGTCCATTAATGTGCACATCCCCTTTCGTGGCGGGTTCCACGAAGGGCGAAACTAGGGCGTGAGATCACTCCCGCAAGTGACCCCACTCAGCCGAGAACGCATCTCGAGTACCATCACAAACACAACCACAATCACAATCACAATTACAATTACAATTATCATATCAATCAACTAACTACAAAGACATCACCAATATCCCATTATGGGACTAATACCGAGTAGGAAATCCTACCTGGAAAGCACAACACGCAGACGGTATCTACAAATTTGTCTCAAAACGCCTCTTCTATGAATTCTCCTCCTAACATATAACACATAAAGACTACCATTCAAATACTACTCATAACAACCCCCAAATCCCAAATTAGGGTTTCATCAATCTTAACAAAACAGTATATAAATTACATTAAAAGCTTACCCTCGACGCAAGGAATCCAACGACACAAACTACGATGCAAACCGACCGTCCGAACTCGGAATTGTCAAGAACGCGATTAGGAAGAAGACAAGTTGCTTTCTCTCTTAAACGGGTTTTAGGTTTTGTAAAAAGTGATTTAGAACAAAGACGAATTGGTTTAAATACCTTAATCGCGTAATTAACAAAACCCGAGAAAACTCCCCGTAAAACCGGACACTCGATCGAGTACCCAAGGTACTCGATCGAGTACCCCTTACTCGATCGAGTGCCCCGACTACTCGATCGAGTGCCCAACAGTCGAAACTATTTTATTCTGCAACATACCCTTACTCGACAGAGTAAGGGCTACTCGATAGAGTACCCCCAAGACCATAAATACGGAGTATTACAGTCTTCCCTCCTTAAAAAGAACTTCGTCCCCGAAGTTCAACCCATACTCTAAAAACAACCATACTAACTCGACCAAGACACAACAACATAACTAAGAACTCAAAAACTCGACCAAACATAAAACATGAACTCTTAACACCCACTCCACCAACTATGTTTACTTCCTTAACATGACTCACGATATCGCATCCACCACATATATATCTCTCACGACACCAACTTCATACATAACCAACCACCATCCACTAACACTGCTAGCTCCATAATATCATCCACTATCAAATCCAAAATCAAGACACTCCTAGACATCAAACGGAATGTTACATTCTACTACCCTTAAAAGGAACTTCGTCCTCGAAGTTTACTCAGACTCATAACATCATCCTCCAACTGTCAACATTATATAAAATATTCTCATACTCCGAAGCATCACAGTACTACAAGCACGGCCATGGCCTTTTATAAGTATCATCCACAAAACAAATCCCTCCTTTACGCTACGCTAACACTCTACTTCCAATTATATTACAACATGCACCACCATGAAACTCTCTTTTATCGCATCCTACTCCTCTTAAGACAAATGTTACGTCCTCGTAACTCACTAATACTAAATCCTAGCTATATCGTGTCATTATCCTCATCACCACCGCATGTCAAAGGTAACCACTTGTAATCTAAACACTCGCCATGCATATATCCAAGGCTCTCTTACCTAAACATTCCTCATACCTCAACTCATTCGCCACACCACCTAACCTATACCTCAAAATCTTTATCTTAACCCAAAACTTCAACTTTTCCACATTACCGCAACATGACATACCTCTCTATATAAAGCACCTATCTCCCAAACGCATAACTCACGACCCACACTCGTTACGTACACTCACACTAGATCCTCAAGTTCTTTCCTTCATTACCGCAAAACTCATACATAACTTAATATGACACTAGTTCCCCCAACACCCTACACTCACTGTCTCAACAAAAGATTATGAACCACCTGCATCTTTCGCGTCATTACCACACATGTTCTACGACTCACTTTCCATTACCATGTCTACTGAAACCTTAACTAGAACAAGATCATAATTATTGTAACAACCTCTCACAACCGTGTCCCATTAAGAACATCACTATACCATGACAACAACGAAAACATATTCAACTCTATTTCATATCATACTCTACCTCATTCTTAACTTAACTTGGTAAAGAAATCATCAATAAACAAAACAACTGTCTATCCGTACAAACCGAAACTCACAGAGGAGGCAACAACAAACAAACCAACAATCTATGTATGACTGGTATGTACTTTTGAAAACTCGTATCATAATCATCCCGCCTACTCCACCACAACCGGTGACGGCATCACAACACCGCCACCAACACCACACCGTAGTGCGAAAATACCCGCATCACAACACTAAATATCGTGCCCGGATCACCACCCGAGGCACCACAACCACATCGATAGACATCACAACCGCATACAACTCCCATAAACACCGACTTAGGATAACTTTTCAGTCAAGAAAAACTTATTCAAATCCACTTTACTAAATCATAACACAACATATTTTATGAATTAAACAGATAATAACCTCGTGAATATCATCCCCTTATCATATCACATATTGACATGTATCATGAATACAGACAAGCATAATCGGTCATGCCAAATCGTCAAATTATTACCTTTTTGGATATCATTCCCTTACGTTCTCGTATCCAACATGTATTACAGAAAATTCAGATAACAACTTATAATTATCACACCATACCATTTCTTGTGAGGTCACAACCTCACACAAACATTTATATATATGACATAAACCCATAATCACATCCAACCAGTCAATCCTGATCACGTAAGTTACCACTCAACCAAGGTTACCTGTCACCCGAGCTTAACTCGCATGCCCCTCATCACATTCTTCCATTCGCATGCCCAACACCTTCTGCCATACATAACCATATAGCTAACACTCACTATGAGAAACCGCCTCCCAAGACTATGTCTTATACTTCCTCACAACCATACTTATCAATTCAGTCTCTACAAAATCAGCCTCTTTAGAATTACCATCTTTCTAACATACCGTCACTCTTAACCATTAGTCAAAAACCATAACACTACCACTATCCGGGCATTGAACCCTTTTCACTCATCTCTAAACATCACGATTTCTTTCCTATCTTTGGTTAACATCCCAAACAACGAACAACAAACCCATCAACAAAATTACCTCAACATTCTTCCCAATACTATCCTTAATTGTATCATCATCTAACTCTCCGCCAAAAATCTCGTATCGTGCAAATATTCTACCAACTTCTTACTTTCCTTAATTCCTCGAAACTCATTACTAATCATGTTGTCCCAAAACTCCTCTATAACCATTAACTAACATCCTCGTGACGCTATCACACATTTCAATGATTCCTTACCTTTATATCACATGACTCCGGTGAATATTTTCCTCAGCTTACTTTTATCCTTCTTTTCCCTTTACACTCAATAATACCAATTAATAGTTCAACTCCTTATTCCTTCTAGCTAACTCTTTAGAAATCCAGTTTCGTTCTCACCGCTCCAAAACTCACATCTAATTATTTCATATCGATATCATCTCACTCTTTCTTACCACAAATATTCTCTTATTATGCTATCACTCACACTTGCCACTAATCTATCCATAAAATCCACGTTCACTGTTTAAACAATTGCATCTCCTTTTTACATCTCTAGAAATCAAAATTCTCTTTTTATACCGTTAATTGCCCAAGGAAGTCACACATTAGTTTCACCTCTTAATGAACCAAATCTCCCAATCTCACTCACTATCTGCAAATCTACGTCGCGACATGCCTCCATTAAGTTCGCTATATACCACTATTTCCAAACGACCTTTCATTACATATGTTCTTACTCAACACTATTTCTAACCATCTCCCTCCATAATTTATTATACATCTCAAGTTGCTACTATCCACATCCTTTCTTTCACTCTTTTCATTCTCACGTTCCATAAACTCACATTATCCCTTGCCCACATTCATTTACTTTTACATTACTCAACATTCAAACATATCGCTCATCTCGTCTTACCAAACATTCTCTATGTCTCAATAAACCATACCAATCTTCCTTTTCTTTTTCCACTATCTATCACAACACATATAACTTATGTCCTCCCACCGAACTCCTACTCACCATAAGTGTCACTCACTTCACCATAAGATTGGGTAACTTACGTATCAAGACCAACATACATGTAAAACAATGCATAAAAAGTAAAATAACATCTTTGAATTAAGCATAATATGCAAAGAAGTCAAAAGATAAGCATATGACCCAAAACAGGGGCCACTAGATCGAGTACAGGCCACTCGATCGAGTAAGTGACTTACTCGGTCGAGTAGGTGAAGATCAGAAGCACGTAAACAAATCACCAGGGCTACTCGATCGAGTAATCGAGGTACTCGATCGAGTGCCCCTTACTCGATCGAGTACCAAGGATACTCGATCGAGTACCCTAATTCTCAAGATGACTGTCCAGTGGGCCAGTAAAACAGTCATAACTCACTCATTACTTGGTCAATTTGGGCGTGTGACCTATCGTTAGAATCGTAAAAGGACAAGCTATCATCTCCAATTGGAATCACATCAAAATCATTTATGCATCTCAAGTTATAACAGTTTAAAGACAACCTCTTTATAAACGAAAAACACAACTATTGATTTTTACTTCCCAAACGACTTAAACAACAACCAAGCAAACAAAACCAGTCCAAAACTCATAAAACCAGTATTCGTAATCATACGTTACTATTTTCAAAAATCAAGCAACAACATTCATCATGCACATAGGTTATTTAACTTGTCAATCACGATTTACCCACATAAACATGCTCCACCCATGAATTTCATATTCTTATGCAATTACTTACTTAATCTCTTCCAACTAATTCATCAATTACAACTACACACTTCTTACAACATATACCCATGAACAATCGTGGACAAGTACATAAACTTATCATACAACTCTATGCAGACAAAATATACGTATACAACACAACATTTTTATTCGCATGTTATTATTATGTCACATTATGAATCATCCATCATGTTTCTCATTCCAACCACAATTCTATATATCTCATCAACAAGTTTCCTCATATCACCATTTTCTTTCACATGCTCAACTTTCTACTTCAACATCCAACAATTAACACATTCCATCACATTCATAAACCAGTTAACCAAACACACATACGACTCGACAAACACTTTCCCATGTGACCGGTTCAAAGTTGTAGGGCGACCCCTTGCGGCTTTAGGACGTCTCCCAAGCCTTTGCACTAGCTCCTACAACTTTTACCCCGGGTTCATTTTAATTGACTCCCTATGTTCATTAAGTTCATTGGTTACAGGTTTCAGGATCGTCGCTCTGATACCATTTGTAACACCCCCATACTCCAAGTGCCTTACCGGGACCACTCAGGTATGAAGACATTACCATCTCGGTTACCCGAGGTATGATAATCAAATAGACAAAACCGAAACAACGTTTATTATAAATAGTTTAAGTGATTACATTACAAAACCAATCGTAAGCAAAATACAAACTGTTCTCAAACTATAAACCAACCGAAAGGAACTGTCCTAACAAACACAGCGGAAGACTAAAGACTCTGATATGTGATGACTCCATCCCCTGCTAGATCCCACGCGTATCCAAGATATACCGCTAAGCAATCGCTCACCACCCCGAATGGATCACCACAGTTTTTAAAACATTTAAACGGGGTCAGTACTAATCACACAACTCAATATACATCAACAATAAGATAAACAGACGGTGAGCCGTCACACACACACACACACCACCAACCAATTCCCATCATCTCAATACCGACCGTCCTTTGGACCCCGCCACGCGATGGGGGACCGCAGCCGTTCCCACCTAAGCCCCGCTCATCGTACGAGCGATAACCCCGTCCATTAATGTGCACATCCCCTTTCGTGGCGGGTTCCACGAAGGGCGAAACTAGGGCGTGAGATCACTCCCGCAAGTGACCCCACTCAGCCGAGAACGCATCTCGAGTACCATCACAAACACAACCACAATCACAATCACAATTACAATTACAATTATCATATCAATCAACTAACTACAGCACATCACCAATATCCCATTATGGGACTAATACTGAGTAGGAAATCCTACCTGGAAAGCACAACACGCAGACGGTATCTACAATTTTGTCTCAAAACGCCTCTTCTATGAATTCTCCTCCTAACATATAACACATAAAGACTACCATTCAAATACTACTCATAACAACCCCCAAATCCCAAATTAGGGTTTCATCAATCTTAACAAAACAGTATATAAATTACATTAAAAGCTTACCCTCGACGCAAGGAATCCAACGACACAAACTACGATGCAAACCGACCGTCTGAACTCCGGGAATTGTCAAGAACGCGATTAGGAAGAAGACAAGTTGCTTTCTCTCTTAAACAGGTTTTAGGTTTTGTAAAAAGTGATTTAGAACAAAGACGAATTGGTTTAAATACCTTAATCGCGTAATTAACAAAACCCGAGAAAACTCCCCGTAAAACCGGACACTCGATCGAGTACCCAAGGTACTCGATCGAGTACCTAAGGTACTCGATCGAGTGCCCCGACTACTGACTCGATCGAGTGCCCAACAGGTCAGAAACTATTTTATTCTGCAACATACCCTTACTCGACAGAGTAAGGGCTACTCGATAGAGTACCCCCAAGACCATAAATACGGAGTATTACACTCTTACCTGATCCCGACTTCTTAAACTTCGGTTTGCCTACTGCTAGGCCTGGCTGAACTTTGCCCTTACCCTTGCCCTTGTTTGACACAACGAGAACATCCTGTTTCATGCTCCCACTGAACTTCATGTCCTTCTCGGTCTGTACGAGGAGGGAGTGCAGTTCATGGGGAGTTTTCTTCAAATCATTCATATAGTAATTCGCTCTAAATTGCGAATAACCATCGTGGAGTGAGTGAAGTATGCGGTCAATAACAATGTTCTCTCTGATCTTACAATCAAAGGTCTCCGACTTCTCGACATTCTCAATCATCGAGAATGTGTGGGCTAACTGTTTGGCCCTTTCTCGGAGTCTCGCATCAAAGAAGCGAGTGGTAAGCTCATAGGTCACGATTCTCGGTGCTTTTGAGAATTCCCTAGTGAGTGTAGTGAAAATCTTGTTTGCACTTTGAGCTATGAAGCGTTTCTGCAAATTGGATTCCATTGCAAAAATAAGTACGTTCTTTACCGCACCCGCTTCCATGGCGAAATCGTTATACTTGTCGATTTCGTTAATTTCAGCCGTGGGGCCTGGGTTTGGTGGGATGGGCTCAATCAGATATTTGAGCTTCCCATCAACAATGGCAGCATTCCGTAATGCCGCCTCCCAGTCCGTGAAGTTTGATCCATCATTCTTGATCGAGTAGATCGATTCATCCGATCCATGAAGATCCGAAGCCAGGACTCACGGTCCAATGTGACACTTGGCATTGGGTCGTCCTCACGGCCAGCCATTATGTTATTAGCAGTTTAAATGTTCGTGTTCTACACTGAAAAAGGAAGAAAAACAAAACGAAATAAGCAACTCATCGAGGTGATTTAAGTCTATTTAAAATTCATTTTAAACATGTAGACTCTCGCACTTGCATAATTGATCTCCCTCAAGAATGATACAAGTGATCCCAAGACTCAATTTCGGTAAATTGATAAGCCATTGTTTAGCTAATTCTTAGGAAGAACTCTTGGTCGATAGATTTCCGTAAATCCTATCTATAGTCCACCACAGTCACAGGATCGTACGAGTGACCATAGTGTTGAGATAAAATAGGTCAATCGGTTCCAACTTACCCGACGTAGAAGGGGTCATATTATGCCTACCGACGAAGAAGGGACTCATTGGAGTTTGACCTATAAAGACCGTTCTCAATTTTTGTTTATACGAGGAAGATCCCATCAACTAAATTATAATTCATATTAAGTGAACGAATAACTAGCGTCTGCGTGAATGAATTAATTTGGGTGATGGCCTATAAAAATCGTGTGACATACGAATGTCAAAGAAAAACTAACTCGTGACCTCTAAATGTGTCAGTTTTCATGCATTTATTAGGTGGTTTGGTTTTTAGGCGGAATATGATGCATATAATCGTTGCGAAAAAATAAATAAAAGAATGCAATACGTAAATAAAAAGGTCCTAGTGTGGCCCATCCTAGTATAAGAACATAATACAACTTTGGAATCCACCGTTGGACCCGAAAAGCTTGTCTTGATGTTCCATCTTGATCCATGTAGCGGGAGTGAGCATCTGGTCTCCGTCTTTGGTCTTCTCAAAAATTACAATTAAAATTACAAAATATAAACCTAATTACATTCTAATAAAAACTGTAATTACAAGTGAAAAATCCAAAACGGAGATATGAGATCTCAAAATACAACCAAGACCGTGTTCCATCATTACGGTAACACGTTCTACTAAGGCCACACTAAGTTACAACTGATTGCAAAATTAAATACGTAATAAGAGGCATTCACAAGCATTCAAAATTAACGATAAATAAAAATGCATCAACTAAAAACAAATTCATTCGTGACATAATTCCGTAATTATGTTAAATTTATCCAAACCACCTTTTAATGATTAAAATTCATGTGATAAAACCGCTTCTATCATTTGATTTTAATCAATACAGATCCAGATTACTTTAAATACGCTTTAAAATAACTTAATGGTACGTGTGTGAACCGTTTCACAATCATAGCGAGTGTACAATATCCGTATAATGTACATTTTGTAGCCAAAAGAAAATTTAAAGCAAAAAGAATAAATTTTCAAAGTCGCGAACAAAAATCCCTCGATCCAGGGACATAAGTGCTCGATCGAGGAACAAAAAGGGCTCGATCGATCAAGCGCAAGTCGATCGAGAAGGTTGCCAAACAGAAAGTGCTCGATCGACTAAACTGGTGGTCGATCGAGTACCTTTATCGACAAATCGCTCGATCGAGTACGAGGACTTCTCGATCGAGCGAAGAGGGTTTTAAAGAGGTCGATCGAGTCATCGCAAGGACTCGATCGAGTAAAAACATGACAGAAAAACCACTCGATCGATTAAAAACTTGCTCGATCGAGTACAAAATTTCTGGAAAACCTAGACCCTCGTGAAAACAGTTTGTCGAGACAAAATCAATTGCAATTTTGATCAAAAACGCATCAAAACAATTTTAACAATTGACAAAACTTGACATATTGTTATAATCTCTGCATAAAACAACAATATGTAAAAGAACAAAACGAAAATCACACAAAACAACCGTGAAAAAACATGTCACGGTTTCAAAAAGCAGCCGTGTATACATGGCACGGTTTTCGAGATAAAACAATCGTTTCAAAATCGGTTTTATGAAAAATCACAATGAAAATTTACGTGGCCTGGCTCTGATACCACTTGTGGGGTAATATCCGTATAAGACCATTTAAATTTAGGACTATAACGTAAATTTAACATGCGAATATTGTCATAAAAGATAAAAACAATAGAGAAACGATAAGGTAAAGAATTAACCTCGGGTCCTTTATAGTGCGGCGTAAAGAACAGAAATCAAATGAGATTCCCTCCTAATTGTTGCACCCAAGACTTGTCCGAGATATGCCCTTGTGCTAGAAGTTGTTCTATGATTGCCTTGCAATATTGAGAGAACTTGTTGTGAGGTTTTCGAGATGTGAGATCTAGGTTTCAGAGAGAAAATGTCTCCAAAACCCTAGTTTTCTGTAAAATGAATTGTCTAGGTCACAAAAGGAGAGGAGCTCTCCTTTTGTGTGTTTCGGCCAAAACCGAGAGCCCTCATGGGGAAGTGGGCTTCCACTTCCTCTTACTTTTAGCTCGAGGTCCGGTTACAAATGCTAAAATGTATATGACGGGTTTGTATTATAAATGTCATCGGTTATCGGTTATTAATACATCGACTAATAACACGGATTAGTTGAAGTATTAATACATGTCCGACAAAGACAATATTGTATAATTAATATTCAATATACATTAATTAAATATAAATCGCTTATATTTAATTTTACGAATTAACTGGTTAATTCGCCTTAGCCCATGATATTTAATCCGTATCAAATATAATATCTCAACATCATATTTTGACTAATTATTAGTCAAGTAACTCGGACTAACTGGTTAGTCAAATTTGGCATCTACATGACTGTATTTTCATACCGTCACATCTCTCAAACGTATCCTATAGGTGTGACTTTTAGGGACCAGTTGATCACCGCCATCTGTATGACAATAACGTCAAACTTATCTAGCAAGCCAACCGTTATTGATAAACGTGGATCAACTGATAATCATACCAAAAGTATGCCCTTTGATCCTTTTAGAGGTTTATAAGTCCTTGCACTAACTGTTAAGGACACAAACCCCAACAGGCTCGCCTTCTTCGAATGATCGAGGTTCAAGCCTCGTTCCCCCTGAATCCAATCCTGGGGTTATAACAGAATCAAATATGACTTTGGATCCTCTTCTTTGATTTTGATTTGATGTTATAGCATCATCAACTATAACTTCAGTTTCCAATTGCTTGGATTTAGAAGAGGTTATAGTATCATCAACTATATTCTCAGTTCTCTTTCATTTATCATTCGAGGGGCTTCCTTATTCATCATTTGTGCCCTAAATTTCTTTATCTTCCTCATCCAATTCTGGAAGATCATCCCTAGATAGTCGAAAATCAGGTTCGTTGAAATCTTCTTCCTCATCCTGTTCGGCTTTATCGAACATATTATTTCTCATCAAAAATAGCATGGACACTTTCTTCGATGCATTATCTTATTAAAAACCTTATATGCTTTACTGTGATTAGAATAGCCGACAAATACAGCTTCGTCACTTCTGGGATCGAATTTGCTTAATCTATTTTTACCATTATTATGGACCAAACATTTACTCCCGAAGCAACGTAGATGTGATATGTTGGGTTTACGTCCCAAAAGAAGCTCATAAGGAGTCTTCTTGAGAATAGGTCAAATCAAAGCATGATTGTGTACATAGCATGCAGTACTAATAGGTGTAGCCCAAAAATTACAAGGTAGACCACTACATAACAACATAGTGCGTGCCATGTCCTCCAATGTTCTATTCATACGCTCAACGACACCGTTTTGTTGTGGGGTTCGTGGTGCTGAGAAGTTATTCCCAACACCATTTTCCCTACAATATTCTATATAGGCATGGTTATCAAATTCGGTGCCATGATCCGTATGAATAGAAACTAATTTTTATTTATACTTATTTATGGAAAGCTTTATTAGAACTGAAAACTCTTCGAAAGTTTCATCTTTCGAATTGAGAAAGATTGGCCAAACATATTTAGAGTAATCATCAACTAGAACGAAGACATACCTGGATCCGTCTCTACTTCTTACCTTCATTGGGCCACATAGATCCATATGAGATACCGTCGTTTAGTACCAAAATTAAATTTATAATTCCAAACTAAAACTATAGCTAGTGATAGTAAGGGTCGAACCACAGAGAGACAAGGTCGATTTTGTTTGCTATTTTTCAGTCTATAAAGTAACAACTAATTGGGGGTTTTGAAATTGATTGATTAACTGGCTAATTGCTAAAATGAATATTCTTAACAAGATAAAAAGGGGATCGGGAATTTCGGTTCACCATGGCAAATAACAGGTCAGTCAAGCAGCAGAGGTCTCATAATACGGTCTCAGGGAAAATAAGCTAGTCTTTCGGTCAAAGCTCAAATAACCTCACGGTCTAATAATTCCCTAGAATTTATCAAAGCTTTCACTCAAGAGAAATTCTAAATCTAACGATAAATCAAATTACCAATCTTTCAATCTAGCAAAGAAATCTATCAAAAGATAACAAGACCAATACGGAAGAACTCATGCTACACAACAGTCCTAATTTCATACCATGGCTCACCTAATTCCCAATCAAAGGAATTACCTACGCATAATCATAACTACACTAATTGCGAAATTAATAAATAAGGACAAATTCAACATGATGGAATCTAACTAGAACAAAGGGGAGAAATTCGATTGCTGAAATCAAATGAATGAAACAAGAATCAAAATAACAAGCAAAAATAAGAAAGAGGAAGGATTGCATAAAAAGCTTACTAATTGAATTTCAAGAACAAGGCCTTCGAATCAAAGGTTTCCGTCTCAAGCTAGATCTGAAAACTAAGTTTTTTTCCAGAATGAAAAACACATAACCTAAAAGTTGCTGCGTTCTCCTGATAAAAAGATACCGAAAGTTAATTACAAGTTGGGCCTTTAAAAGTCTAACACGGAGAAAAAGATATCACTCGAAATCAGTCGATCGATCGGGCAAGACGGTCGATCGATCGATTACTCGAACAAGAGCTTCGATCGAGCTCCAGTGGTCGATCGACTGAAAGGCTTAGTCGATCGACTGAAAATGCTGTGCAGTGGCTCCTTGTTGCTTCCAATCAACTCTTCACTCCTTGCACGCATCCCAAGGTGAGTGAATGAACTCTCCTTCTTCTTGGCTTCCTCGAACTTGCTTCCGGAGGACGAATTTAGCTTGATTTAGCCTACTTCCACGCATTCCTACAATAAATCATAGAAAATGCAAAGTGAACCGTTTCGGGAGAAATAGCAGCCTTAAGCTACCAATTATGCATGGAAATACGTGCCAAAATCGCAGATAAAGTGTATAGAATATGCACGTATCAAATCTCCCCAAACCAAACCTTGCTTGTCCCCAAGCAAGCACTATGACCCGTATAAAAACTAAATAGAAAGGAGTACATTTCAGAGCTAACTACAAGTCAATGCCAAACCATTTAATGCCCAAAGTCAACTACTGCAAAGCTTAAATCAAGCGAACAAATTTATGCATATCATAGAATTAAGTCGGGCGTTCGACCTTGCAAGACTCATACAATCGGACTCTCCCGGATCACTCTTCTCTCAGCAAAGCAAATGGTAAGATAATATGTAAAAGAGAGGGAAGAAAAGTATAGTCTCTCACCTAGACTGCGACCGACAAAACATGTATGCTTGACTAGCATGAATAATGATTCTATTTACCGTACATACGCATAACCACCGTCAAGGACTATAACATGCCGAACTATTGCAAAATTTGGATATGTGAGGCTAAGTGGGAAAGGAGGGGCAAAACAATTATGGGAAAGTGAAGGTAAGAGCCAAGCTAGTACCTAACGAACCATCAGAAACCGAATCCCGTTCTTCCAAATCAATAAAAAATAACCATGCCTTTATTGACTAGGCAACACAAAAATCCAAACGAACGCCTCCAAATCAAGAAGTAAGCACATGAGGCGTGTCTTTATTTCAGCCAAGACTTTATTATTTTCAAGACTCTTTTTTTTTTCAAAATATGAACTGGTGGTCGATCGACCAATGATGGCAGTCGATCGACCACCCTGCACTCTCCAGAGCATTCTGCCCAGGTAAACATACTTCTTTTTTTTTTCATTTTTTTCTGAATTTTTTCTTTGTTTTTTTTTCAGGCTGAAGTAAATCCTTCACTTCTCAAAAATACCCGCTCCAACATTACAAGAGCGAACCAAAACAGCTTAAATCAACAAATTCCTCTACTACTTCCTAGCTTGGCACAATGGTAGGCTAAGTATGGGATGTAGTTGAGGGCAACTGGAAATTTTGGCTTATAGTGGAGTTAATGGGGTAAAATGAGAAAGGGGAGGATGCAATAGTTCTCCAAACATGCAATACCGACCACAAACCAATGCGTATAGGCAATAAGCAATCAAAACTCATACACGTGCAAAACATGAAATGAAGGGAGTAACTACTCTCAAACCTAAATTAACCGGTCATAAATGTCACCAGTTATAGGCTCTATATCTCAGAGGGTATAAGTAGTTTGCCAAAAGTAATGAGTCAAGTCTAATTGCCCGAAATGGATTCCATAACAAAATTTGAGAGATCACTTTTAATTCTTGCTAAGCAGCTATGAAAAGGCAAGGAATGGCATATTTGACAAATAGAGCAAAATCATCATTAAAAACTCCAATCCGACTCAGCTATGTGCAAAAGTAAACGTGATATTTTTGGTTTTTATGAATTTTTTTCAATTTTTTCTTTGTTTTTTTTTGTTATTTATTTTTTTTTTTGAATGGATGAAAAATAAAAACAAATGCAAACAGAAATGCACTAAACATGTGACTGAAATGCAATAAAGACAAATGCAGATGCAAAACAAAAGGCATATGCAAATACCCTCCCCAAACCAAAACGCACAATGTCCCCATTGTGCTCAACAGCAAATCACCAGCAGGAGAAATGGGAGAATAAAAGCATAAAAAATAAAAGGAAGCGAAAAGAGAAAGGAAAACAACTCACAAAATACGACCTCCCCAAACCAGCCAAAAACGGGGAGGTCACCAGCATCTAATCTCCACCCTCGTAGTCGGAGTCACTGTCCTCTCCGGACCCCGAGTCACTCTCCTCCTCAGCAGCAGCAGCGGGAGTGGCCCTCCTGGAACCAGAGGCACCAGCAGTAGGAGTGGGAGGGGGTCTCCTGGCAGGCTGAGGGTAACCGCCTGCTGGAGGGACAAAGTAAGAAGGGTGAGCCCAGTCACCCTGTGGAAGCATCCCCCCCCCCCCCCACCCCGAGCTAGCTCCTCGTAGACCGGGTACAGGGCGATGGCCGTGTCCAACCTGTGCTCGTTGAAACTCCTGCACAAATCACCCAGGACACGTGACATTGCCCTCTGGTCCATGACCGGAGGGACAACTAAGGGGGTAGGTGGCCGAAAAGTGGCTGTGCCAGCAGGAGGGGTGGTAGTGGAGGTAGGGGGTGTCTGTGAAGAGGAGGCACGAGCCCTCCTCGAAGTGCTAGCAGAAGGTGTGGCCGCCACCAGAGGAAGCCCGTAACTAGGCGGGGGCGGCGAGCCGCCCCCTCAGCGGTGGTAAGGGGGCGAACGGGAGGGTAGCCGTGACGGCCGATGCGGTCACAGATGAAAGAATCAATCTTCCACCGCATCTGTCTATCGATCCAATAGACACCCCTCGCGTAAGAGAGGTCCATAAAACGCAGCTCAGGGTCAATGGGGTCCTCCTGTCGAGGGAAAAGTAAAACAAGGCGGTTGGCGATACGTGTCACCAAACCGCCACAGGCAATGGTGGTCAAGTTGCCCTCACTTACAGTCTGAAAGTGAGCGGCGGTCAAGTAGGCAATGTTATAGATGCGGGCTCTCCGACGCTCAACGTTCAGATAGCCCGCCAAAATCGACAGCTCAATATTATTCACATTATTAGACTCTTTACGGCCAAAAATGGTATTACCCATTAGCCGTAGAAAATAACGAAGAGGGGGCAAGTGGACGGAAGTGCCCGTCCTCCTCGACCCGTAAGTGTCACCGATACAAGACCACATGGTCCGGTGAGTGTCAGAGGGGTCCGAGGTTCTGCCCTCGGAGTAAAGACCCAGAAAACCTGCAAAATCAGCAAGTGTCAGAGAATAATTGACATTAAAAAGGCGAAAGGAAATGTAGGGTTTGGTCGCATCAGCCTCAAAGGCTTCGGAATCAAAAGCGTAAGAGGAAAAGAATTCAAGGGTCAAAACATAATATGTGAACTCAGCCATGTCCACAAGACCTATCATACCCGTCCCATTTAGCAGGGACACGACCGACTCATAACAGCCTAGTTTCTCCAAAGTGTCTTTATGGAGAAACCGGGTGGCTGTGACCTTCCTACTCGAAACAAAGAAGGAAAATTTTGCACGCTGAATAGGTTTAGAAAAGATAACCTGCGGATAGTCAGGTAGACTATCCGTGGTGGCTTCTATCATTAGAGGCGGTCCGCGTGGCCGCTTAGCAGGCCTTTGGCTCGACTGCCCCTCCTGCATTGGCTCCTTCCCTTTTGTCATTCTTGTTCCTGCAAAAGAATCAAATTAGCAACAATTAACCAACTTAAGTTTCAATTTCTAGAAACCCGAATCAAAATCAGATGATCAACGCAAATTAGGGTTTCGAAAATTTGGGGAAAGCTGAAATAACCGTCTCCTAGTTGCTAATTAGTGTCGAAAATCAAAGGGGAAAGGCTAGAATAAGCAATTAAAGTATATAAATGACCAGAAATCACACCCTAAAATCGTTTTCCCCAAATCGATTTTTTCGTCTCAAGGGCACATTACTCGAAAATTTCGCATGGAGCTTCAGCAAACTCGAATAAAAAGCATAAAGATGGGATTAGAGACATACCTTGAAGAACTTTGAAGATTAAAGCAATAAAAATCAAGTGATTAAGACGGGATGTAGGTGAAAATCGCAGCAGGGGGAACTTAGGGTTTCTTTTGTTTTTCAGATTTTTGGGAAGTGAATGAATGAGAAAATAAGGATGAAAACTTCCCTTATTAACTGCCTCTGAACCCGCGGACTGGTCGATCGACTATTTGACCCAGTCGATCGACCACCTCTCTATTCACAGTACCCTCTGTTCTCTTTGTGTCAGTCGATTGACTGAAACTCCTGGTCGATCGACTGAAAGACCTGGCAATTTAGCTCAAATTCGTCAAACTTGTTTCCCGACTTAATCCCCGTTTGTCTCACAACATCCAGTAAACCACTTACGCACTTTGCATAAAATAAATTCCTGCAGAAATCATCAAAGGCGTACAATTTTCCCAAACCAAGAAATTGCAAATGCATGAAATTAAAGGAAACAAAACAAGAACACTTAAAATGCAAA
Organism: Silene latifolia; assembly: GCF_048544455.1. NCBI lineage: Eukaryota > Viridiplantae > Streptophyta > Magnoliopsida > Caryophyllales > Caryophyllaceae > Silene > Silene latifolia. Next base: position 110,419,089 of record NC_133527.1, on the reverse strand, counting down.
TTGAATGAAATAACAAAATAGAAATCCTGAATTACAAAAAAGATACAACTGGGTTGCCTCCCAGTTAGCGCTGGTTTAAGGGGTCCCGCACGACCCTTTTACCTCACTTTTCATCATCGGATAGCGGGTCGAAGTACAAAACCTCGACCTTCCCAACATATGCATCTGATCCATGATAGTGCTTCACATATTGGCCATTTACCTTGAACCTTTCTCCAGCAGAGGTCTCCAATTCAACTGATCCGAACTTTGTGACAGCTGTGACCGTATAGGGGCGGTCCCCTGGATTTCACTTACCAGGAAATAAACGGATACGAGCGTTAAAGAGAAGTACCTTATCGCCAATATGGAACTCGCGCTTGATGATTCTCTTGTCGTGCCAGCGCTTTGATTTCTCCTTGTAGATCCTCGCATTGTCATAGGCCAGTAGCCTAAATTCATCTAGCTCATTCAGCTGTGTCATGCGTTTCTCACAAGAGAGGTTAGGATCCAAATTCAAATCACAAATAGCCCACCAAGACTTACGCTCTAACTCAACAGGTAAATGACATGTCTTACCATAAATCAATCGGTACGGTGACATCCCGATTGGCGTTTTAAACGCAGTTCTATAAGCCCATAAGACATCAGCTAACTTAAGACTCCAATCTTTCCGTGATTTAGAAACAACTTTAGCTAAGACTTCCTTCAATTCTCTGTTAGAAACCTCAACCCGACCACTAGTTTGGGGATGATACCCCAAACCTCTACGATGTTGGACACCGAATTTAGTCAATAAAGCACTAAGTTGTTTCTCTTTAAAATGCATTCCCCCATCGCTAATGACAACCCGAGGGACACCAAAACGAGGGAAAATAATCTTTTTAAACAATTTAATCACGGCCTTTGCATCGCAATGGGGAGTAGCAATAGCTTCTACCCATTTGGATACATAATCTACACCTACGAGGATATATTTATTACCTTGACTGCTCGGAAAAGGTCCTTGATAATCAATGCCCCAGACATCGAAAATCTCAACCTCAAGAATGCCTACCTGTGGCATCTCATGTCTCTTGGAAATATTCCCCGATCTTTGACAAGCATCGCACTCAGCAACAAAACTGCGACAATCTGCATGTAAAGTAGGCCAATAAAAACCAGATTGGAGTACCTTAGCTACGGTCCTGGACGGACCGTGATGACCACCATAAGCAGAAGAGTGGCAAGCCTCTAGGATATCCTTCACCTCCCACTGAGGTACGCATCTCCGGATGAGACCGTCTGCGCATTCCTTGAAGACATAAGGATCATCCCAAAAATATTGCCTAGCATCATAGGCAAACCGCTTCTTCTGCTGCCATGAAAGCTCGGGTGGTATCCTACCTGTCACAGCAAAGTTAGCAAAATCAAGCAAACCACGGAGGTGGATAAGACCCTGAAGTAGTAATAGCTAACAAACTCTCATCGGGAAAAGAATCATTAATAGGCAATAAATCCTCCCTTCCTGTCAGCGGCAGACGAGATAGGTGGTCAGCTACCACATTCTCTGCTCCTTTCTTATCTCTGATCTCCAAATCAAACTCCTGCAAAAGGAGTATCCACCTCAAAAGCCTCGGCTTCGCATCTTTCTTAATAAAAAGAGTCTTCAACGCTGCATGGTCAGTATAAACAATAACCTTAGAACCTAACAAATAAGACCGAAATTTGTCTAAGGCAAAAACAACAGCTAGAAACTCTTTCTCAGTGGTAAAATAGTTGACTTGAGCCTCATCCAGAGTTCGGCTCGCATAGTATATGGCATTCAAAGCTTTATTCTTTATTGTCCCTTAACCGCACCGATAGCATAATCGCTGGCATCACACATGATCTCAAATGGGAGGTCCCAATCAAGCGGCTGAATGATTGGCGCAGAAACTAGGGCCTCCTTTAACCTGTTAAAAGCGACATGGCACTCATCAGTAAATTCAAAGACAGCATCCTTAAGGAGCAATTGTGTAAGCGGTTTAGCAATTTTTGAAAAATCCTTAATGAAACGCCGGTAGAAACCAGCGTGACCAAGGAAACTCCTCACTTCTTTAACATTCACGGGAGGAGGTAATTGCTCAATCACCTGCACCTTTGCTTTGTCAACATGTATACCTTTGTCAGAAATCAGGTGCCCTAACACAACTCCCTCATTTACCATAAACTGACACTTTTCCCAGTTTAAAACAAGATTAACATCTATACAACGCTGCATGACTTTATCAAGGTAGCTAAACAACGATCAAAGTCACTACCATAAACTGAGAAATCATCCATGAATACTTCCATAATATTCTCTATATAATCAGAAAAAATCCCCATCATGCACCTCTTAAAGGTAGCAGGGGCGTTACACAATCCGAAAGGCATTCTACGATACGCAAAAACACCCTGTGGATAGGTAAAAGTAGTCTTACTCTGATCGTCCGGATGAATAGGGATCTGAAAGAACCCTGAATATCCGTCTAGAAAACAGAAAAATTTGTTAGAAGCAAGTCTTTCAGTCATTTGGTCAACAAAAGCGAGGGGGAAATGGTCTTTCTTGGTGGCGGCATTCAACTGTCTATAATCAATGCACATCCGCCACCCTGTCACTACTCGAGTTGGTATTAATTCATTTTTATCATTTTTAACCACGGTAGTCCCTCCTTTCTTCGGGACTACCGAATCGGGCTAACCCACTTGGAGTTGCCAATGTATAAATAATACCGCATCAAGTAGTTTCATCACCTCACCCATAACAACTTCCTCGCATCTTCGGGTTCAACTTGCGTTGACCCTGTCTATAAGGCTTGTGGCCTTCTTCCAACTCTATCCTGTGCATACAGACGTCGTGGTGATGCCCTTAATGTCATCCAAAGAGTAACCCAAAGCCTTCCCGTTTTTCTTAAGTACACACATCAAAGCAGCATAGTGGTCATCATTGAGCTTAGAGCTAACAATAGCCGGGTAGTCGCTCCGTATCATCTAGAAAAACATACTTAAGATTAGGAGGAAGTGGCTTACGCTCCGGTACCTTTACCTCTCGCAAAGATAGACAGAATCGGCTTCAATGGTGTAGCAAGTGTTCACCAAATTATCGTTGGCCAGGCTCAAAAGCATCTCATCTTCTTCTTCATTGAGCTCGTAGCTCTCCATTGAGGCAACCAAAGCATCCGGCTCCTCAAAGCATTCTCCATCGTATTACCCGCACACTCATCCGAATGGGTTAGATCGGCTAAGGGATCCTTGGCTAAGGATTCCCTCCAATTACAAGTAACAACCCTGTCAACAATATCAATGGAATAACACGTATCTTCATCAAGCAGGTTCGGTTGCCTTGTGAGCAAGATCGAACTCAATGGTGTCATCCCCTACCTCTAAGGTGATGGTTCAGCGTTTGACATCTATCACGGCCCATTTGTGTATGTAAGAACGGTCGCCTAAAATAATAGGTATCGACTATCCTCTGCAATGTCCAAAACAACGAAATTGACAGGAATAAAAAACTTACCCACTCGAACGGGTACATCCTCTAGAACACCTATAGGTCTCTGAGTCGATCTATTTGCCATTTGAACGGTAATATCGGTCACCTTAAGTCTACCAATGTTTAACCTTTCGTAAACAGAATACGGCATGACACTAACACTGGCCCCTAAGTCACAAAGGGCCTTTCCAATTACGTGGTTACCTATAGTGCAAGGAATTGAAAAACTACCCGGGTCCTTTAATTTAGGTGGCACATTAACTTGTGAAAGAGCATTACATTCCTCCACAAACGCAACATTACCATCATCACGAAAATTTCTCTTACGATTCAAAATATCTTTCATAAATTTAGCGTAAGAGGGTACCGGGTAATTAAATCGAGTGAAAGGAACCGTTACCTCGAGATTCGGACCATCTCCGAAACTTACCAAACTTACGCTCGCTTGGTAGCCTTCAAACGCTCCGGATACGGGATCGCAACACCGGCCGTAGGATCGGTAACCTTCGGCTTCCGTAGGTTTAAAACCCCGTCAAATCATCAATGAGTGACGAATCATGCAAACTAGTTGACGGATTTGCATCCGCTCGGAGATCCGATCGATCGATCGGTATGGGTGGTCGATCGACCAAGTAAGCCGGGCGTGAACAGTTTCATCGAATTAACGTCATCGGGTATCTCGATCGATCGATCGAGGATGTTAGTCGATCGATTGGATGTGCTAGGTGTGAATAGTTTCGACCGTAAACTATTTTGTCTCGACAATTGATCGATCGATCGGGAATGTTGGTCGATCGACCAACAAGATCGGCATTCAGACTCGTTTTTGCATCAGAATTTAAACGAGCTTCTTCATCATTTCCCGAGTCTTCCTTTGGCTTGTCGGGACTTTCATAAGAAAGGCCACTTCTGAGATTGATGGCATTGATCGTCTCAACCGGCCCTTCACATTTAATTGAAGAATTAGCGGCTTGCTTAGCCTCCATATTCTCCAATTGTTTCACAAAATTCCGTGAGGACTCAATCCCGGCTGCTTCCATATTCGCCACTTGAACCAAAAGGAGTTGGACCATCTCTCTCAACTTCTCGATCTCATCAGAGTTTTGAACAGGAATCTCGACTTTCTCCTTGGAAGCTTCAGAAATCTCGAGTTTCTCGAGACGGGTAGAAATGGAAGTTATAAGTGTCACAACAGCAGTCATGTCTTCACTTTGCTTTCGTGACTTTCCACGTGAACTTCCAAACTCAGCTTTATGGACTGCCATCTCCTCAATGGTGTTCCAACCTTTACTTTGACCGGTATTATTTTGAAACCCGCCATTAGCAATGCATCCAAGATGACCTTGAAATCATCATATAAAGCATTGTAAAATAGATTGCAAAGATACCATTCTTTGGAAACCATGATGAGGGACGGCTCGGACCAAACTTTTGAAACGTCCCCATGCTTCACAAAAATCTTCGTCGGCTCCTTCTTTGAAAACTCGTGATTTTACCCTTCAAGGCATCGGTCTTTGAAAGTGGGAAGTACTTCTTGTAGAAGGCTAATGCTAAAGATGTCCAATCGGTGACTCACTGCTACTCTATCGAGGTAGCGATACCAATCTCGCGCCGAATCCTTCAAGGAGTATAAGAACATGAACCCCTTTACTTCATCTTGAGTTACCCCCTCAGCACATGGTATTGAACAACAATAGTCCGTGAAAATTTCCATATGTTTCAAGGGGTCTTCATCTGGCAGACCCGCGAACTGGTTTCGTTCCACTAAATCAATATAAGAGGAACGAAACTCGAATTTACCGGTAGTAGGGGTAGGTAATTGGCGCCCCTTTGGAAGGTGGTGCTCCTTTGGCTGAAAATTATCATATATCGTGGCCATAATTTCCAAAGTGAGAGTACTCAAGTCTTCCTCTCAAAAACCTGTCTTCTAACTGTGCAAAAGCAAAACTAGAAGCAAAGGTAAGCAACGGCCTCAAGGAACAAAAGTTCCTTGAGACAAGAAAAATAAACTAAAATAAAGCAAACAGAATTACACCGTCTCCCCGGCAACGGCGCCAAAATTTGATACCGTCGTTTAGTACCAAAATTAAATTTATAATTCCAAACTAAAACTATAGCTAGTGATAGTAAGGGTCGAACCACAGAGAGACAAGGTCGATTTTGTTTGCTATTTTTCAGTCTATAAAGTAACAACTAATTGGGGGTTTTGAAATTGATTGATTAACTGGCTAATTGCTAAAATGAATATTCTTAACAAGATAAAAAGAGGATCGGGAATTTCGATTCACCATGGCAAATAACAGGTCAGTCAAGCAGCAGAGGTCTCATAATACGGTCTCAGGGAAAATAAGCTAGTCTTTCGGTCAAAGCTCAAATAACCTCACGGTCTAATAATTCCCTAGAATTTATCAAAGCTTTCACTCAAGAGAAATTCTAAATCTAACGATAAATCAAATTACCAATCTTTCAATCTAGCAAAGAAATCTATCAAAAGATAACAAGACCAATACGGAAGAACTCATGCTACACAACAGTCCTAATTTCATACCATGGCTCACCTAATTCCCAATCAAAGGAATTACCTACGCATAATCATAACTACACTAATTGCGAAATTAATAAATAAGGACAAATTCAACATGATGGAATCTAACTAGAACAAAGGGGAGAAATTCGATTGCTGAAATCAAATGAATGAAACAAGAATCAAAATAACAAGCAAAAATAAGAAAGAGGAAGGATTGCATAAAAAGCTTACTAATTGAATTTCAAGAACAAGGCCTTCGAATCAAAGGTTTCCGTCTCAAGCTAGATCTGAAAACTAAGTTTTTTCCAGAATGAAAAACACATAACCTAAAAGTTGTTGCGTTCTCCTGATAAAAAGATACCGAAAGTTAATTACAAGTTGGGCCTTTAAAAGTCTAACACGGAGAAAAAGATATCAGCTCGAAATCAGGTCGATCGACTGGGCAGCACGGTCGATCGACTGATTACTCGAACAAAAAGAGCTTCGATCGAGCTCCAGTGGTCGATCGATGAAAGGCTTAGTCGATCGATCAAAATCTTTGTGCAGTGGCTCCTTGTTGCTTCCAATCAACTCTTCACTCCTTGCACGCATCCCAAGGTGAGTGAATGAACTCTCCTTCTTCTTGGCTTCCTCGAACTTGCTTCCGGAGGACGAATTTTGCTTGATTTAGCCTACTTCCACGCATTCCTACAATAAATCATAGAAAATGCAAAGTAAACCGTTTCGGGAGAAATAGCAGCCTTAAGCTACCAATTATGCATGGAAATACGTGCCAAAACCGCAGATAAAGTGTATAGAATATGCACGTATCAATATGCACGAGTTCTAGTGGTTCATTGGTGCTTACCATTCTCTTAGGTTTGAACGATGATCTCACATGTTTGCAACGAGCACACGAGTCACATAGTGTTTCTTGATCAAATTTGATTGAGGGAAGTCCTTCAACCAAATTCCATCTCTTTTACTTATTCAAAGTAGTTGAACTAATGTGAGCAAATCTTTTATGCCAAAGACAAGGATCATCTGTTGTAACTTTCATGCATGTGAACGAGTTAGTAGGAATATTATTTAAATCGATCATATAAACGTTCCTTTTACGCTGTCCTTCAAACACAACACTACTTGTTCCTTCAATTATTATTCGACAGGAATCTGAATGAAAAACAACTTTATTTTCCTTGTCACATAATTGAGAGATACTCAGTAAATTGTGCTTGAGACCACTAACAAGATAAACATCACTAATAGCAAGAGAAGAGGATATGCCAACTTTACCGATACCAATAACCTTACCCTTCTTAATGTCACCAAATGTAACTTTACCTCCGTCGAAGGATTCAACTTAAAGAAATAAATTTATATCTCCAGTCATGTGCCTTGAGCATCCACTATCAAGGTACCATAGATTGTTTTCTTTCACCACAACCTGCAAAATGATTAGATACAGTTTTTAGGTACCCAAGCTAAGTTGGGTCCTTTGATGTTAGTCATCCTAAAAACTAAATCTTTTATAACCTAAACTTGTCTAAAAATATTTCGTCTTGGAAACGAATAGGCTTGTCTGGGAACCGTCTTTGGTCGTGTTTTGGGTTCTCTATGACGTGGTCTTTCGGGTTGTTTTGGGGGGGGGGGGGGCTTTAGTTTTAAAAGACTCTTTAGGCTTAGGTGATTGTTTTGATTCGGTAGCCTTCTTAAATTCAAAGCTCATATCATAGAACCAACGGTGATTATTATTACGTTCTTCACTCGTACTAGGTTCAGATGGGGGGAAGTCATTATCCTCCAAAACAGTGTAAGTTGCTTTAACAAAGTTGATTCCTTTTCTTAAATCCTGAATGTATTTTACACAGTTTTCCTGGATATGACCCGTATGACCCCGCAGTAATTGCAAATCAAATATTCTGGTAGATTGACATATTTTCTCTTCCTGAAATATCGTTCGAAAGGAGATGATTTGCATTTAGAGTGGTCTCTACGACCATAGCACTCATGTCCTAATCCCGTTTTCATATTATTGTCTTATTGCCCAGTTCGGAAATTTAGGACACGTGTTCTACCTTCCTACTTTTCGTGAACCTTTGTAGTATGCAAGAGTAAGTCTTTTAAGGATTGGATCTCTTTATTGCATTTGGAATGGTCTGACTCAACAACCTTGGAAGGATGAGTCTCTTCATAATTGTCACGAAAGTTTTGGAATCTGTCATTAAGAACTCGTACCATCTCAGTATGCGTTCTTTTTGTATTTAATATAACGGTTTTAGATTCCTTTAATTGCTGAGTTAGAGAGTCAATTTTCTTCTTTTGATCTGAGATCACAGCTTCTCTAGCTGTAGCCTTTGATTCAAGAAGCTCTTTGACTTTCTTTAATTCTAAGGTTATAGCTTCATTAGCTGTAACCTTGGCTTGAAGATGCTTAATGATGAGTTTGACATCTGAGGTTATAGCTTCATTAGCTATAACTTTGGACTCAAGAACCTTTTCGCAGCATTTATCACATCTAAAGTTGTAGCCATATTGGCTATAACTTTAGATTTGAGCTTCTTGGCCTTGGCTTTAAGGAGATGATTCTCTTCAACAATATCGAGAATTTGTTCTTTTAAATCCTTCAACTCCAAATCTTGTTCATGACATTTATCAAGAGATTGCTCAAAGTATTCAATTAAAGCATTCTTAGACAATTTCTTAATGCTTTTCTTTAGTTCAAGATAGCTTACCTCTTTTTCTTCTTCTTCTTCTGAATCTCCTAGGAAGCAGCAATATGAGTCCACGCTATCTTTATCATTATCTGAAAATAGGTCAAGGCTTACGTTGCTTAGGTATAGAATAGCAACTTCTTCTTCTTCAGATCCTTCGTCGTCCTCCGTGTCAAGATCTCCCCAGCATGATGCCATCATTACTTGCTTGAACTCTTTCTTAGTCTTTTCACGCTTTGCTTTGTCTTTAATTTTCTCCCATATGGGACAATCCTTAATCATATGACTGGATTCTCCGTACTTGAAGCATCCTCTATTAGCAAACGTATTCTTAGACTCAGAAGTTTTCTTATTATAGGACTTGTTATTGTTATTAAACGATTTTGCTTGCTTATTTCTGAAAAAAAAAATTATTGAATCGTTTGGCAAACAAAACCGTTTCGTCCTCTATTTCAGCGTTGACATCTTCCTTATCAGAAGCTTATAGAGCCATGGTCTTACTGTTACTCGACTTGGCCTTATCGTCATCCAGGACGAGTTCATGGGCCATAAGAGCTCCAATAAGTTCTGCATAAGGTAGAGAGGTGAGATCTCTAACTTCCTCCATCACCGTGACCTTGGGACGCCATTTCTTGGTCAAACTCCTAAGTACTTTCCTAGCAATATCCTCGGAGTTAAAAGTTCTACCAAGATTTTTGAGCTCATTAATGATAGTAGAAAATGGTGCTGACATGCTATCGAGCGATTCATTCTTTTCCATTTTAAAAAGTTCATATTTTTGAATCAGCAAGTCAATACGATATTTTCTAACAGCTGACGTTCCTTCATAGGCCAATTCAAGACCATCCCATATTTCTTTGGCCGAAGTTCAAGAAGAAAAACGATCGAATTCAGTCGATGTCATGCCGTTTTGCAACTGGCTTATTGCTTTCGAGTTTTTCTCAGCCTTCTTGTGATCAGCCTCAATATAGTCTTCTTTCTTTTTCTCATAGGTAGAGCCTTCCGAAGATCCGACCAAAATTTTGTGTGGTCCATTCTTAACAATCGTCCAGCACTCCCAATCATGTCCTTTTATGTAGTGTGTCATCATGTGTTTCCATAGTCCATAACTCATCCCATCAAAGATAGGACACTTAAGATACTTGGAATCCATTTCACTCGTGTAAGACAGAAGAATTAAAATAAAATAAAAAAATAAAAAGATAGACGGATCAGCCTCTTTACGGTTAGGCAAACAAAAGCACGAGGCTCTGATAACAATTGAAGAGTCTATCGAAGTCGAAATACTCGAGAGGGGGGGGGGGGTGAATTGAGTATTTAAAAACTTATGCCCACTTTTTATTCTATATCTTAAATAATTAATTAGTTAAAGTTTATTGATTAAACTTTAACTAATTAACTAAACGATTTATAAACGTAATGAAATGAACGATAAACAAAATTACAAGAACACAAGATATTTTAAGTAGTTCAGCTTCACACGTCGAAGCCTACGTCGACTATTCTCGATTAATAATTTTAGTACCTTTCTCCGGATTACAAAATTATCAACCCACTCGTATAACTAACTCTAGTTATAACTCAATTTGAATATCACTAGATATTCGATTTGACTATCTTAAGTTACTAAGAAAGCACTTGATTGTTCCTCTAAGTGTTCACACAATTGAACGAGTAGAAACAATATGAAGTACTATTATCTTATAACGTAACCTTAAGAAATAATACGCAAATTAAAGAGCACGACTTTTCGTAAGAGATTTTCAATTACAAAACAAATAAAATACTTGATTAGAATTTAAACTCAAATTGTTTGCAAGGAATTTTTATATTTCGAAAACCTTGTTTGAAATAATGAACATCATACGTATATATAGTAGAAGAGAGAAACTAGGTTTTGGTCGAAACCCTAGTGTGCCGTGAGGTAAGGTAGATTGTTTCATAAGAAACAAATCTTATCTCTTGTTAATTTAATCTACCAAATATTTTGATTAAGTAATTAAGGTAAATCTAATATAATTGATAAGATATGAAAATATCTTATAGCAATATATTATAGATTTGACTTAATACTATTTACTTCCATAGGGAATCAATCCGGCCTCCACACGGCTCATAAGCCCCACCTTAGCCAAAACCCTAGGTCAAAATATCAAGGAGTAGATTAGGGTTAGGTTTAGATAATTTATCAAACCCTAGGTAGCATGACGACTCATAAGTCGTTTTACTAACCAATAGGATAACGTAAATTATTCATTCTAAACAACCCGTATTTCATCTCTATCATATATACGCATGATTTTGAAACATATTTGAAGAATTTTATCTTTTGAAAATTGATTTTAAAACTATTAAAATCGTGCCTTAAAATGCTGTTAGAAATCTATATCTCATTATAGAACATATTCATATATGTTCCAATTAATTTAGTCATAAAATTAATTTACAAATCTTATGCATGCAAACTTAAATTAAAAGAGAACAAATCATTGTCCTTACTACATGATTTCGGTTTTATGGGCACCAACAAGATCTCCTTCTTGTTAGTTCTTGAGCTTTTCATATATAAGGATGATCCTCCAAAAATCCCAAAGTAGAGATTCTCCTCTAGATTGCACCCAAGACTATCCCTTATCCCCACTAAATAATATTACCTAGATATTAGTTTAGTAGTTTACCTTAAAATTGATTACTAATACTCATATATTACATTAATAATTTTAGTAATCTTTTATGAACAATTTGGATCAAAAATCTCATGTTTTGATGAAGATAAAAAGAGAGAAAAAGAATAATGCATGAACTTGCATGTGATAATGTGTGAATGAAAATAAGAGAACTCGTATTCTCTTGAAGAGGAGGAGGAGCACGGTTGGAGTGCCACAAATTCCAAGGATGGCATATTACTTTATGCTTTTTGGTCTACACAAGAAATAGGTGTGTAAGGCTATCATGCTATAGGTATGATTAGCTCTATTTTATCACATAAAATAAAACAACCATAATGCATTATATCTCCCTCCATTTCGGTCCACTTCTATAAAATGGACTACCATTTTATTTTGTCAATTTGTCATTTGTCACACAATATGTCACATGTAGTATGATACATGTTATTAATTAATTTAATGCATATTTATCACATAAATATCATTTTATGAATTAATTAAATTACATCCAATAATTTGACTAGTTATACTTGATCACATAAATAAAATGGGTCATGTAATTATAATTCACAATATCTTGTAATTATAATTAACCATTCATTCTTATCTCTATTGTTTCTCAAACAATAAGCAATTTTAGTAATAAAGCATTTTATTACTAAAATCAATCTTATTTAATCCCATTACAATAAGATATCAATATTCTCTCTCATTAATGAATTGTTCAATTTTAAGGAATTGATCAACTTGTATCGTCATACAATTAATCAACTTTATAGATAAGGGCATCATCCTTTAGGTATGACCTTATAGGATCAACTGACCACCACCGTCCCACGACAGTAACGTCAAACTCTAGCAAGCCAATCGTTACCGATTAATGTTGATCAGTCGACTATATAATTGAATCATCCCTTACGTATTCTTTATATGAGATTTAATAATGATATTTAAATCATGTGATCGCACTATTGTTGAGGACACATTTCCCAACAATCTCCCACTTGTCCTCGACAAGTGTGCGTCACCAATTCTCTTGTCCTATTACTATCTCCCACTCAATGCAGGGTGTCTTTCGGGTCGTACTTGCAAGTGATCATATCGAGAGTGGTTTCCTCGATCTGGAGAATAACTGATTGACCGGATTTATCTATCATAGATACCTTCCGAGCGTGGCCACGCATTTCCAGTTCATTACTCCTCGAGTGGCCCTGAGATATTGTTTTAACCCTGACAAGGGGGTGGACAATTCCTATCGCACTTATTCCCTTCGACTAGCCACAGCCATCATAACCCAAAATATGCCCATTTGACCCCATTTACGAAGGTCGTAGTAACACAAATCAAAGTTAATCTGAAATTGTGCCATCTTAGGCGAACAGTCTTTAGTCAAAAGAATCGACTCATTAGAATACTATAGTAGCTCTCGCCATGATCAGGCTATATAAATTTGCCAGAACTCTATAAGCGGTTACTGCCCGACAAAGTGTTCCTAACAGTCTGCCTATGTGATCGACTAGTCATCTCTCATGACTCTATGGCACTTGAACTTGCCATCAATCGCATCACACTCTAGTCACTTCGAGACGTCACCTCATACAAGTGACTATGGGCGAATACCATGTTAATCCGGGTTCACTTTAACGGGGTTCAATGGTGTCTCTGCAACCCGTTTGGATGTAACAAAGTATAATAAAAGAGTTTTAAAGTAAAACTCGAACGACAAATGCGATTATCACATATGAATAATCAATGCCTGATTACTACTTCATATTCTATAATCCAGTTTCATCTTGAATGTAGTTGTTCATCTCAATTAAATTGAAATGACATGACTCATCATGTTAAGCCTATGAGAAGGCTTTGGTTAGTAGGTTTTATCAACTTCTTGTACCTTACTCAACCTTACTACATACTCGTTTTCCATTGTAATGTATACATTTGCATCACAAAACTTTCTGATTACGTGTCGAGATCCAATCAAGACATAGGCCCTCTAGCCTAAGAATAGCTCCCACTGTTTTCACAGTGTGCGGGACTCATCCTCTTGCACATCTCATGATTGCAAGTGTACTCAATTTCCGTTATAAATATCTCTCATTGTTCTTTATTGCCTAGAACGATTCTAGAAAATTTATTTCTTAAATAACATAGCCACAATGGTATCTTAACCATCCTAATGTGTTTTGATTATGGTTTTGTCGGAAACCATGCGCAATCTCAATTGTCAATTGTCACTTGTGTAACACCCTTACACAAAATTGCATCCAAAACACTTTGCATTATATCCTTAATGCTTCTGCAAGCACTTAAGGGTAATCAATATGGCTACTTGGTAATTATTTCTTGAATTTGATTTTGAAACAATTCATCATACTCAAAGTATATGAAGTGTTATACATCATTTCCTATTTAATTGATTCGGCAGCGGAAGCAAATGGAATCAATCAAATATGTTCAATTTGATTGAACTAATCATGAATCTTATCAGCATAAGACTTCTTATTTGACGCTAATATCATGTGGATTTATTTTCATAAATATGGATATTAAAGATGTATTATAATACTCCAAAAGTCTTAAATCATTCTCAATGATCAATATGTCATCCACATATAAGACTAATTAAAATTTCCGTAACTCCCACTAAACTCCATGCATAAGCACAACTTCTCGACTTATCGAGAAAAGTTTTATAACATGATCAAAACATTGATTCCAACTCATTGATGTCCTACTTAAGACCATCTATTAAGTTGCACATTATCTTAGGATTGCAAGAATCTACAAACTCAAGACATGTATTGAATACATTCCTTCTAATTGAAGAAGTGGGTTTTAGATTCACTCGCTGTATATCTCATAATGAAATATGATCCCTAAGAAGATCCAAATAGACTTAAGCATTTCAACTAGTGCAAAACCCTTTGCAACCAATCAAGCCTTTTATTTCGGATTTTCATGGCTCTAAGCCTTGTATTGAGTTGTGACTTAAACATTCTCATGTAAGTCATATGTTCATTACTTTCTTGAAGTAATCAACCTGAGTCAAACGATTTCTTTGTAAGTTACATGCTATTTACTTTCTTAAAAGTAACACTAATTCATCATCTTCAATAAGTGATGACTTTAACCTCCTGGGTTTTGAAGAAACAACGTCTTACACAAAACGTCCCATGTAGCCAAGAAAGACCAGTTTCTTGCGACATAACATTCACATAACATTCTTTGTGGCTCTTGAATAATTTCTCCCACTCTGTCTTCTAGAAATAAACTTGTATTTTTGAGAGACAGCTTCACGAGCCACAAACCCGTTGTACTCGTGATTATAATAAGGGAAAAATGAGCATTAGTTTCTTTTTGAAAACTTACAAACATGTTACCCTACCATTTCATATCTCATATGATTCGTTTTAGATTTAGTGGAAAAAAATTTTAGACAAAATGATAAAATCCCCAAAATTAGATCAAGTAACTCAAGGTAACTTGATTGAAGTTCAAACCATATCGAATAGCGTTTGATTTCTTATCCAACCACACATTATCCCATAATGTGTGCTAAGAGAGATTAACTTGTGATATTAAATCACATTTCATTTGGCTTATACCATAGTCTTCACTTTGATAATCCCATCACAACTAAATCGTGATTCCTTGAACTCTTTGAACTTCTTCAAGGATTTCTCCTTTTACTTTATTAAGTGAACACATCAGCATCAACTTAAATCGTTGGTAAAATAAAATGATCAACCTATTATGGATCAATGATTTACAACCTCGATCTCCTTTTCAACCAAAAGGCACGAGACATCTTGTTTTGAATACATGATACGCATATACCATAAGATCTAATGGTTTCAAGAGTACTCCATAACTCTTTGCGTTCATCATTCCAGAATCTTAGGTTTGATCTTGGGTTACCAATTTGAGTCTTTCATCATCTTCATGATATATTATTCTAGTTTGGTTTAGAATATAATCACCTTGATAATGGGCTAGCCATATATCAAATCGTGGTGTATAGGGCCACAAATGTGAAACCTCTTTTGTATCTTAACAAGTTTATATTCTTATTTAGAGTTTATTCACTTAATAGTCACAATTAAGTCCAACTCTAAACCCAAAAACTATATTGAGTACACAATGACTCTATCTCTCAACATTATTGTTGCTAGTCGTCATATTCTAATCATTCTATGTATCGCATACAATGATGAAAACCACCATCGGTTTCTAATATTGACGAAATGGTACTAGCAAAATTTATGTCAATCAAATAAATAAAGAACTAAGTCTTATTAGATGTCCCACAACTAACTTGCTTATTCTTTAACAACTTGGGGTAGTTTCCTTTCTAGTGTCCAACATTTAAGACAATCGAAACTTTATCGGTCGGAATTGATAGGTTTAGTATCATTATTCTCAATAACTTTACTTTTAACATTACCTTGTATCAATTCCATTTTACTTCCTTGAACCTCATCCCTTTCTTAACGGTTTAAGAGAATGCTCCCACTCATTTCAATGAGTCTTTGCTTTTAGAAGCAAAATTATATTCATGAAGACTACTCCTCATTCGTTTATTTAGTCTTAAAACTTTCATTGAAGTGGTTCCGGTATTTTGGTCTATTACGATTTCTGACAAATCTAATTACCAAAACAAATTATCGCTTCAAGGTACTTAATTCAATTAAGTATATGAAAAACAATCTATTGCAAGTAGATGTGTTAGTCAAGAATCAAAAACCTGTTTGATAATGAATAACTTTAACCTATACTCTTTACAAGAGATCCTTAGCAATGGCTCATTTGAGGATTTAGAAGCAAATTCATATTTGTCTTTAGTTACGATGTTTTATAGGAGATTTGAATCAAAATCGAAATAATATCGTATATGAATTGTGGTAAAAAATAGAACAATGTGATAACGGAATAATGAAAACAAAACATTCATCGTTATAATAATACTTGTAAATAACAAGTAAAGCATTTACATAGTGACCTCTACCCAACTATGATAAATGATTCCAAGATCCAAATTCATATTAACTTGGGCACGGTGTGGCCGATGAAACCCTTATCAATATAACACGATGGATTAACTCTTTAATCGATTCTACTTACTGAACTCTTGGTCGATAAAACTACTCTAATATTTATCTTTAGCCCAAAACATATGCGACAAGGGCACGGTGTGGCCGATGAAACCCTTATCAAAAAACTTTTGTTGAGTTCAATCCAAATTTCGAATAAATATGTCCATGATCCAAACCCACATTAACTTGGATACGGTGTGGCCGATGAAACCCTCATCAACATGAATTCGGTGGATAGACATTTATAACCCACTTTCCCTACGTAACAAGATTTGTACCCCGGTGTGGCCGAGTGCACTCCCTCACGAAATAGGTTTTCATGGTTTCTACTTTTTGGTAAGGCTAAGTTTCAATTGTTTATTTTTAGCGAGAGGTCATGTCAATTTATTATCTATCACGTTTTAAGTGAACTAAAGCGGTGAACTACGATAATTGTAATTGACACGGTCGATAAACTCGATTGAAATGATAATGCATGTTTTAGTTATGGCGATTTAGCGATGCATGCAACATATAAATAAAATGCAAAGCATAAATTAAATCTTAGTATGGTCTTCCTAAAATAGAAAATCTAATTAACTATTACATATTCGGAAACCAACTCCATTGGTCCCTTGAACTTCAGTTTTATCACGCATCTCGAGGTAACACCGTCTTTATGTATCGCCTTCTTGAGTGACATCGTCTTCAAGGAACTCCGGAATAAATAAATTACATAACAATTACATAATTTCCTATTATACATTTGTAATTAAAATAAAATAAATCTATTAAATTACAAAACGGTGATACGAGATCACAATAAATTACAACCGAATCGATATTCCCATACATATCGGGTAATACCAATTAAAAACTAAGGCCATACTAAGTAAAAATTACATAAAATAAAATTACATAAAATAAAATTATGACAATCATAAATAAAATGCAGCATTATAATATGTATGAACATGCCCAATTTTATGCAAAAATCGCCTTTAAGGTGCCAATATCGTATATTTAAACGGTTTTTACGGATTTGCGTGATTCAACCTTTTAAAATCACAATAAAATACATAAATTCATATTTATGCACAAGTTAATTACCCTAACCAACTTAGGACTCAAAATTAGTCTCCACTAACCATTTGACTATAATTAACTTATATTTCTTAAAATTGTTCATTAATGGACTCAAAATTACAATAAAATGCTATAAACTCCAAATAAATCATAAAAATTTCAAATAAATTTTAAATTTGAAATTTAAACTCATGAACATTCTGAAAAAATACCATGACACTCATAAAGTTCAAAAACTTAGGTTAAAAATTTCGAAATTTATCGGGAAAAACAATGTTGCGGTTTATCGGATTTATCAATTAAAATCATAAAAACATGCGAAAATTTATATTCATCAACTTTTCAATTTTAGATCTGAAAAATATAATAAAATGCAACATGTGACGTTTTTCCTTAGTCATAAAGTATGTTTTAGCAATTATTCACTAATTAAGTCACTATTTATGTTATTTTTCATCCAAAATCCATAAATCATGCATGAAGACTTCATTATAGCCTATTATTTTACACACATCTTGTAAAGTTGCATGTGACAACATACTAAATTTCTATGACCCGATTCGAAATATTTCTCATATTAACCTATTTTTCATATAAATTCGATTTTTATCATGAAAACTCCATATTTCGAGCATAAGAACTCCACAAATTTTGAAAATTTCCAGATCATTTAAAATTAATATATGTGAAAAAAATATCCAAAAACCACTGGAAAATTCGAAGTTTAGCTAATTTTCGTCCAAAAATGCCTTTTTTATCATAAAAATAACATTTTAATGCCAATATTATATAAAATGAACAATAAAATCCATAAATTAAACCAAAATATCCTAAAATATTTTAGGACCAGAAACTTTAATCATGCATAATAAATTTCGTGATATATCATAATAAACACAAATTTAAAAGTTTTGTATGTTAATCGTATAACTCGGAAAAACTATAACCGATTTGCATGCAAACAACATTGTGCTCTTGATACCGCTTGTTAGAAATCTATATCTCATTATAGAACATATTCATATATGTTCCAATTAATTTAGTCATAAAATTAATTTACAAATCTTATGCATGCAAACTTAAATTAAAAGAGAAGAAATCATTGTCCTTACTACATGATTTCGGTTTTATGGGCACCAACAAGATCTCCTTCTTGTTAGTTCTTGAGCTTTCCATATATAAGGATGATCCTCCAAAAATCCCAAAGTAGAGATTCTTCTCTTGATTGCACCCAAGACTATCCCTTATCCCCACTAAATAATATTAGCTAGATATTAGTTTAGTAGTTTACCTTAAAATTGATTACTAATACTCATATATTACATTAATAATTTTAGTAATCTTTTATGAACAATTTGGATCAAAAATATCATGTTTTGATGAAGATAAAAAGAGAGAAAAAGAATAATGCATGAACTTGCATGTGATAATGTGTGAATGAAAATAAGAGAAGTCATATTCTCTTGAAGAGGAGGAGGAGCACGGTTGGAGTGCCACAAATGCCAAGGATGGCATCTTACTTTATGCTTTTTGGTCTACACAAGAAATAGGTGTGTAAGGCTATCATGCTATAGGTATGATTAGCTCTATTTTATCACATAAAATAAAACAACCATAATGCATTATATCTCCCTCCATTTCGGTCCACTTCTATAAAATGGACTACCATTTTATTTTGTCAATTTGTCATTTGTCACACAATATGTCACATGTAGTATGATACATGTTATTAATTAATTTAATGCATATTTATCACATAAATATCATTTTATGAATTAATTAAATTACATCCAATAATTTGACTAGTGATACTTGATCACATAAATAAAATGGGTCATGTAATTATAATTCACAATATCTTGTAATTATAATTAACCATTCATTCTTATCTCTATTGTTTCTCAAACAATAAGCAATTTTAGTAATAAAGCATTTTATTACTAAAATCAATCTTATTTAATCCCATTACAATAAGATATCAATAAATGCAACCCAAAGTTATAGTACAAATGGCTATAACTTTAAGTTTGGTAAGTAAAGTTATAGATGAAATAGCTATAACTTTACCTTCCCAATATTACTTCTTAAGATACCGTTATTAGATGAAGTCCTATACTAGCTAATCTTCCTAGAGATCTTCAGTGATAGGATCATCATTTTATCTTGATCATAAGCTCTTCATCTTGAGCTTGTTATAGACTTGATCGAGCCTTTTGCTTGAGTGATCATCATACTTGAAATTTGTTATAGGTACTATGACGCTTTAAGAATCTTCAATGTTATAGCTCAAGCTGATATAACATTACTTGAACGATGCTTCACAAATCTTCAATGTTATAGCTAAGAGTGCAATAACATTACTTGCTTAAATTGTAAACTTTAATCAATCTATTAAAGACTAAACAAACGATTACAAGCATGAGTATATATATAATATAAAGTACATACTTGTCATTATCAAAACTAATCATATATCTATATGGTCCAACAGATGCCTTATATTTATAATCATATAATCACCTCATCTTACGCTAATCTTTTGGTGTGGGATAATTCTATAATTTATACGTAGTATATTCACCATACCTATATTAATTTTCAATGTGAGACATAACATACTAAGAAGTACACAATTTTTAATATGTCCAAGTTATATGAAATATATACTCGACCTAATGATAACATTTTTTTACCACGAATCTAATTATATTATTTTCATAGTTTTTTTAAATAAACATATTATAATATCTGTAGACACCTCGTTTCTACACCTCCCACCGACCACTCAATGATGATTGGGCCGCATGTTTAATTACGCAGAGCGATTTAGGACATTTCGTAAGTTTGTCGACACGTGATAGCTCAAACATTCGAGTCAACCTCATGGTTGTCATCTACGCGCTGATACGGTCATTTTCACAGTAATTAGAGTTCATTTGGTGTCCGGGTCAAAAACTGCTTCCATTTCTAAACCGTCTTAAACCCGAGTCGGAATATTCAGGAATTTTCCGGAGTAATATTCCTAAATTTTATCTATTATCACAAAAATATCTACCTTGCGAAATAAGGAAGCCTACATATTCCCTAATTCCTAAAATCAATCGCGGAGATATTTATTGGTGAGGAGGAAACTGCCAAAGAGAAAACGCAGCAGGTACTGCGCCTCTTGGAAAGGTCGCAGTTTCTGCTGCGCCTCTTCCTGGGCTGCTTTTTCTCCAATTTCCAGATTTCTTCCGGATTTCTTTCCTAATCCTACTTTTTCCATAATTCCTTCGTGTGATTATTATAAATAGAGGCCTCCGCCTCACATATTATTCACGCGAATGTCCGCCCTTCTCTTCTCCCTTTGCATTCCAAGACAGCGCTCTTACTTTTCAACGCCTACGTGCTTGATCTATTCAACCACGTAAGCTCAGGTCATTCTAAGTACCAGTCACATTTGCATGGCCGACCAATTTGACCACTACACTTTAATCAACTCAATCAATTTGTTCTAAATCCTCTTTAGAGGGCACTTTCATATTACATAGAGTCAAGCAATCAGTAATACGACAACTTAGTTAATCTCGCTTCGTTAAACATGTAATTCTGAGGGCGTAAATCCCATTTTATTTATTGTATTTTATTTTTTATTAATTAATGTACGAGTTTATATCACAAGTACGCTTAAAACCGTTTTCAAAACCCTTCTTTCAAACCTATTTTTTTCAAATCAGCAGTGAAAGGTGTCCTAGAAGAAACGCATCAGCAGATGCGTCTTCTGGAAGGACCGTAGCATCTGTTGCGCCTCTTCTAGGGGTTACTTTTCTGCTGCTGCCTTTCTTCTTCTTCCTCGCTTATCTGTTCTTTCTTTATCTTTCGTTTTCTCTTCTTCTTTCTTCCAAAATTCTTATATTTTCAGTTTGTAATTTGTTTTTTGTTAATGCTTTTTAATTATTTCTGACCTAAATCCCTTATAACTGATATTTGCGGGTTTTCGTCATTAAATTCGAACCCGGATTTAAGAGGCTCGATTTGTTCATTTCAGGTCCCTTGAATTCGTCTTTGATACATGGTTTTGATTCTGTTTCTTCATCGATCTTTATTTTCCAATTTCCGTCTCTGACTCAAGTTTTGTATATAAACCGATTCCGACATCGTAAATAGCTAACTTGTAATATTTCATTTTAGTTCGTTTTTATCGCTTTATGACGATTCTTGATACATGTAATCTGACTAAATCACTTTCACTCGAGTTGTATAACAAAAATTAATACTAATCAACCAACGAACAATAACAATTCAACGAGTCTGACTTTCACAATCAGAACCCAACTCAAGAACAGACGCACGGTCTCATGCGCCTCTTCTAAGGGACGCAGTAGATGTTGCGCCTGTTCTGAGATGGTTTCTGCCTCTGAACTCATCTCGTTTAGACATAGGCATTCTAGTTAGGTTTTAACCGACTATTATTTGTATTATCACCAATAATTCGACATATTTTCATATTTTCATTATTTTATTTCTTTCACCTTTTTTTATTTCTTTTCTTTTCAAAATTCTATTTTTCAAGCGTACTTGTGATGTAAATTCAAGTTATCCATTGTAATTCAATTGTAATTTATTTTCTTTTTGTAATTATTTATTTATTTCGCATTATGTATGATTTATTTACTTGGCAATTGCATGTAATTAATCTAACCTCCTACTTCGACCCAATTGGATGCTAAATTGTTTGTCAAACCGACTTAGTCTAATTCTCACATGCTAGGATTATTCCATTGAATGATGCATTGCATGCATACAATTGGCAACATATCGAGTATAAACAACTTTCTTGATCATTAGTAGAGGCCGCTATCGAGGCGGGCGGGTTTAGGTGTTCAAATAAACGAGCTTCCTAATACGTACCCTTACCCCTTACTCAAGATCTCTGTGAACATCCGTGTTCATTGGCATCACGAGAGTCATTCTAGACGTTGAATGCTAAGGGTAACGAGTTTCTTAATGTTCATGTCACTACTTTGTGTCTTGACATGACACGAGATATTCGAACGGTTCAAATTTTCCATAAAAATTGGTGGCGACTCCACAAATGCAGGCTTGTCAAACCTTTCACCGATTACAATGCCTTTCAAATCGGTAACGGCCCATGACGTGCCTCGGCCTCGCGCCGGAGTTCGGTGGGAGAAGTGCCTCCGCCTCGAAACCAACACGCAGATGCGCGGCGCGGGCGGCTGTGTCCACAATATCACTAATATATAATCATCTTTATAAATATTTACGTGTTTAATATGTGTATGTTATTGTTTGTATTATGACAATACTTGAGAGTCTCAAAAGATTTTGTGTTGATACCTAAGTTCTAATGATGACTCTTATTTATAATCATAGAATCACTCCACCTTATGAAAATCTTTTGATGTGGTACAATTCACCTTATGACAATCTTTTAAGGTGGGACAATTCAACTATTTATTCGTAGTATATTCATTACACCTACATTTTTTTTTCAAATTGGGATAAATAATATACTTAAAAGTACACCATATTTTTTGCATCTAATTCGACACCAACCCGATTTGATAATGAACAAATACTATACTATTTATTAATATTCGTACTTTTTTTTTTATCATAATTAAAATATGTGCAAATGATATAGAACATATACTCTAATGATAGCATTTTCTTACTACGAATTTAATTATATAATTTTCATAATTGTTTTATGATATTTTTTTGCCAAATGAAATGTATAAGTTTTTATATAAATAAAAATTATAAACACCGTCATTTGAATATAATATAGAAAATTATATCATATTGTGGAGGGAATAATACAAACTCTTAAGAGCTCTCTAAGACAATACTTAAGAGCAATAGCAATAGTAGAACTTTATATATAGTTCTTCACATGCCATGTCATAATGCACCAACCCCAATTTTTAAGTACTTTTGTTTTCAATAGAAGAACTTTATATAAAGTTCTTAGATGGAAAAACCCATAAAATAAATAATGGTAAATGGTTTCTCACATTTTACAAAGTTATATTTATTGGTTGTACATTTTCCAATATTTACAAACTTGGTTCTCATTTTAGAACTAGGTTCTTAAAAATAAGAACCAACTTTTAAATGCAATAGAAGAACTTTTAAAATAATGTTCTTGGTACCAACCTCAATGCTAAGAACTACTATTGCTATTGCTCTAAGAGACTCAAAAGATTTTGGGATGATACCCAAGTTCCAATGATGTCTCCTATTTATAATCATAGAATCACCCCTTATTATGCTAATCTTTCGATGTAATATATTCACCACACCTGCATTATTTTTCAATGTGGGACAAATAGCATACTAAGAAATACACCATATTTTTCGCACCTAGTTCGACATTCAGCCCAAATTCCGAATACGGGAAATTGTTACTTCAATATATATAATAGTTATATAGCATCTAATAATACTCGTACATTTTTTTCTATTTTTTTTATCATAATTAAAATATGTGCAAATAATATGAAATTTATACTTTAATGATAGCATTTTTTACCACCAATATAATTATATTATTTTCGTAATTTTTTTACGATGCTTTTTTGTCAAATGAAATGTAAAAAATTTTATATGAAAATTATAAATTTTTAATATAATATAGAAAAAAAAAAATATATATATATATATATATATATATATATATATATATATATATATATATTCTAATTACAACAATAATTAAATATTTTCCACTACATTTTTTATATCAAAAATAGTATTTAGGATATTTTCCTAAATTAATTAATTAATTTTTAATAATACAAATTCCTAAGAGTTCTCTAAGAGAATACTTAAGAGACTCAAATGATTTTTGCTTGATACATAAGTTTCAAAGATCAAAGATGACTCCTATTTATAATCATAGAATCACCCACCTGGTAATCTTCTAATTTGGGACAATTCTACTATTTATATGTAATATATTCACCATGTCTATATAATTCATCAATATGGGACAAATAACATATTAAGAAGTACACCACCTTTTATCATAATTAAATTAGAAGAAAATAATAATACTTCATTCATACCATTGAATTGTTTACGTTTTCTATTTTACCCCGCTTTTCTTGATTGTCTACGTTTCTATATATGGATATTTTTTTATCAATTAAATCACCCACATACCCTTGTCTACTTTTATACCTTTCGGTGGGTGGGTGCCAAAATATGAGGGGCTTACATAAAAGTAGTTGTGTAAGTAAACATATTAAAAGTAGATATACCCCCATTTTCTTAATATTTGTGCAAAAAATAAATGTAAACAAGTCAATGGAAGGGATGGAGTAGTAAATAGTACATAATTTATAATCAAATGAAAGCATTTTTCGCTATGAATTCAAATATCTAAGTTTCGAAATGTTTCGCATTATACTTTTTGATTAGAATGATAATCAAAAAAATTTGTACGTTTAATATAGCTGTGATATTAAAAATATTACGTAGTATCTTTTCATAATCTTGGAAGATTTTATAATATACTTTCTTAAAACTAAAAAAGATGATGTGGACGCTCTAATATCGCTCGAAAAAAACCTCTTATATATATATATATATATATATATATATATATACTAGGTTTAATGTCCGTGCAATGTACGGGCCTATATGTAATTTTCTATAGAGTGTGCATGTATGTAATTGACACCTCGTTGTATTAAACAAACTATTTGTTAACATAGGATAATAACATTCATAACAGTGATGTATACCTTTTCCTATTCCTATATGTATGAATGAAGTATGTATTATGTATAGTCTTTTGTGTATACAATTAACACTAAATAATGGAGTAGTCAACAAATTTAAGAGTGATATGTATAGCATTGTAACAATATTCTACGGAGGAATTCACAAATATACATATAATATTTATATATACATGGTGAAAATCACTTGCTATTTTCATAAATGAATATAAAAGTGACAGTTACTCTTTTATAATAAGAGAATATATAGATATAATTAGTCCTTTCAAAGATGATAATGTTTCTATCGATGTTTATCAAAGATGACAATATTTACCTAGCATAAAAAAAGCGGTATTTAGTAATTCGTACTCCCTTTATTCGAATCATTTATTTGCCTTTTTTTATTTTTTAGGAGGGTATTTTAATTAAAGGCAAACAAATGATAAAAATGGAAGGAATATAACTTAGGCTCGAGTAATACATCATCTTAATAGTACAAACCATGTCATTTATTTTTCGTAGAAGAAGTCCATGTTTGTTAGCCACAAACTTTAACATCTAGCTACCTGATTCTATTGCTTTAAGACCTCGTATTATTATTATTATTATTTTTTTTTTTATTTGGCAGCTATAAAGAGAACATACTACAATCCCAATTTAGCCCGAGCTAGGTTATGAGCAACCTTATTAAGACAACGCGGTAAGAAACTAAAGCAAATACAATGAAACAACAAGAGGTCGGACTCAATATCATGCAGAATCCCCCTGACCAAGTGGTGCATAGATTCCACCCTAGCAAGTTGAAGAAGTAGTTGAAGACAATCAGAGGATAAGTCCAAATGAAGAATATGACTTCTAGCAGCCCATCTCAAAACTTCCCTAATGCCAATAAACCCCGACTTGTAATGCAGATTCAAAGATCAAAACTTATGGCAAAAGTCCCATAACATTCCCCATTAGGTGCATAGACAATCCAACCTGCAGAAGCATGTAAAGAACTTACCCAACTCGCATCAACTTTAACTCGGAAAGGAGCACAAGTTCCTTTTTCTCCCACCAAAAAAAACGGAAAATGATTACTAATCTCATTCCTCAAAGTGCCCAACGGACCATGACAGTCAGACCCCAAAGTCGAGGCTGTAGAAGCAAGCCGCGACTCCGCTTCCAAAGCCACATTAGTAGAGTTCGAAAGAAATGCAAAGAAGTACTTAGGCGAAAAGGACATTCCTGAGAACATAATTTCATTCCTGATGCACCATAAACTCCATAGGACAGAAAGGAACCAAATGACAGTATTAGATGCATCCTCCTTTGTGAAGAAAAAATTTATCCAATTTTTAATCCAATCACGTAACCGAACAGACGAAGCAAACTCAGTAGAAATACCAATCGAGGAACACGCCCAAAGACGCTTAACCAAAAAACAATCCCTAAAGAGGTGCTCTAAAGTCTCCACCATACCATCCTCCCCATACCAAGGACACACCGACCCTATGACGAGATTCCGTTTAACAAATTCAGCTCCCACTGAAAGTGAATCCGTCAAAATTCGCCAAACAAGAATCTTCCAAACACGCGGACCTCGCAAGCGCATAACCATTTTTTACAAAAAGCCTTTGTAGAGGAATCAATTCTACTCCCATCCTTAGACGAACTATGAACACGTAGATAAGAAGCAAGGCAGACCGCGTACCCGCTTTTGACCGAATAGATCCCCGAAGAAGTAAGCTTCAAGAAAATACAATCATCAACAAAAGTTTTACAAATAGGCATGGCAGAGATCCGACGAGCCCACTCGGTTTCAAACAAATCAAAGATTAGACCATGATTCCAACACAACGAAGGAGCAAGAAGATCCTTAACAGTAAAATTCAACATAGAGCCTGGCGGCGGAAATCCCAATCTCGTCGTTTGAGGCGGTACCTCACCACCAACCCATCCACAATTCCATATACGTAGCGTTGAACTGACACCAGGTTTCCAGCCCAAGTGAGCCAAAATCAACTCCATTCCATAAGATAAACTCTTGCAACCCCAAGTTTGATACGAGCAAGATTTTAAAGACCCGGGCATCACAAGATTATTATTGCAAATGAGCTTATCATAGAAAACTCGACTTACCAAAGAGTCTTTCATCGTCAGAACTTTCCAAGCTAATTTATCTAACAGAACATGATTCATACACTGAATGTTTCGAATTCCAAGTCCACCTTCCGACTTTGGAAAGCTAATAAAATTCTTACTACACCAATGGATCGTGGACCTTAATCTCGTTCCAGCCCACCAAAAATGTTACAATAAGGAGTTAATCTTATTTGCCACACTTACCGGTATTTTAAATACCGATAGGACATAATTCGATAAAGCAGACAAAACAGAAGAGATCAAAGTCAACCTTCCCGCAGGTGAGAGAAAGATAGCATTCCAAGACGAAATACGGCGTCGTACCTTTTCAATGAGCGCATTGAAAATATCCTTTTTAGACGAACCAAAATCAGTATCAATACCCAAGTATCGACCAATACCCTTATTGTCTAAGATATGTAAAACACTCAGACCTTCCTGCACAAAGCGCATCGTGGTGCTTGGACTGAACAGAATACCACATTTAGACTCATT
Organism: Silene latifolia; assembly: GCF_048544455.1. NCBI lineage: Eukaryota > Viridiplantae > Streptophyta > Magnoliopsida > Caryophyllales > Caryophyllaceae > Silene > Silene latifolia. The sequence continues at coordinate 110,391,215 of NC_133527.1, read as the reverse complement.
CATAATCTGACCCGAAGCAGTACAGAAGTTAGCCAAGATCAGTTTAAGCTTACCGTAAGCCTCCTCCTTATCAAGAAGAAAGAATATAGAATCATCCGCGAATAATAAGTGGGAAAGAGGGGGCGCATTTCTTGATAACTTAATACCATATATAGACCCATTGGCTTGAGCTGCTAGAATATTTTGAGACAGGATTTCCATACATAAGATAAACAGGTACGGCGATAGCGGGTCTCCCAGACGTAAACCGCAACTAGGCTGAAATTGCTTCAAAGGAGCACCATTAACCAAAACCTCATACGAAACCGTTGTGACAACACTCATAATAAGATTAATCAAACCATTAGGAAACCCGAAACAAATAAGAGTACAGTGTAAAAAATCCCATCGAATACGATCATAAGCCTTACTCATATCCGCTTTAAAAGCAAATCTCCCGCAGGCCCCAGATGAGTGCTTATTAATATTCTGAATTGCTTCATGAGCAAGTAGAACGTTATCCCCAATATGCCGACCAACAACAAAAGCATTTTGGTAATCACCAACCAGATAACTCATAACCCTAGACATCCTATTCGTAATGCAGCGCGTGACCACCTTCATAATAACGTTGCAAAGACTAATAGGTCTGAAATCCTCCACCCTTTCAGGGCTCTCACATTTCGGAACTAGTGTAATAAAGGTCCTGTTAAGTTCTTTAAGAACCACACCACCATTAAGAATATTTAGAACCACCGCAATAACATCATGCTTCACAAAATGCCAACATTTCTGGAAAAACAAGGCCGAAAAACCATCAGGACCCGGGGATTTCAAGGCTCCTAGTTGAAAGACCGCCCGTCTCACATCTTTAGCAGTAAAAGTTTTGGTCAAGAAATCTAAATCATCCTCTTTAACAATAGACCTTACCTGGGTAAAGAGCACATCATGCTCCGCCAACCTTGGAAAATCAGCTGAAGACGACGAAGCCACATGAGTATCAAAAGAGGCCGTAGCAGTATCGTCATTAACCGGATAATAAATAGCATAAAAGTGCGTGTAAAAGAGATTCCCAATACAAACCGGATCATAACTCCAATTCCCCAACGTGTCTTTGATACCAAGAATAGAATTACGACCCGCGCGGCCCTTAACCCAATTAAAAAAGAACTTAGTACAAGTATCCCCCTCAACCGCCCAATTCATCTTCGCACGCTGCTTCCAGTACAAAGCTGCAGCTCTAGCAAAATCTGTAACCTCATTATTAACCTGAACAGCTAAATCAGAATTTCCCGTATTAATGGCGTAATTCATAGCTTCCACAATACGTTCATCAAAACAATCCCACTCCTTACTCCAAGCCTTACGTTTCTCAATGGACCATTTCCGCAACATATTTCGAATAAAAGCTAACTTCCTTACCAACTTAAACGGAGAAGTACCTACAAATACAGACTTCCAATTTTTCTGAATTAAAGACAAGCACTCTTCATTATCCAAATTCCAAATTCAATTTTATACGGCTTCTTACATGAGTTCTTAACAAGGTTAAAGCATAATTCAATGGGAGCATGGTCCGAAATCTGAATGGGCAGATGTTTAACACCAGTATTAGGGAAAAGATGAAACCAATCCTTCAAACCATAGGCCTTGTCAATTCTTTCATAAACTCGCTTAAAACCTTTTCTATTATTGCACCACGTGAAACGCGGCCCTTTGAACGGAATATCAACAAGTTCATGTTCAATACGCCAATTATGGAAACTCATTGCCCCCGCTATACTACCCGTCTTCGAACTAAGCTTATCACAACTGAATTCGACTTGATTAAAGTCTCCTACAATGACAAACGGAAACTCTAAGGAAACTAACCATGAACCCAAAAGCTCAAACACTTGCATACGGAGAGATTGCTCAGGTTCACCATAGAACAACACGAGATACCAAGGAAAAGAAGGATTCATTTCATTCAAAAGGATGATGAAGTTATTACATGTAGTTACACAGCTCATCATCAAACCCTTCTTCCAGCCACACCAAAGGCCACCAGCACTACCCATTGCATTAACACCAACGGACTTAATAAAACCCATACTACGAAACATAGGACTAACAAGGCTTGCATTACATTTTGTCTCACTAAGGAAAATAAAGTCATAATTATTATTACTAGTAAGCGCTCTTAATTTCGAAATTATAGGGGAGAACACATTATTTAAGCCCCTACAATTCCAAAGAAGCCCATTCATGGTGGGCAAGGAGGTTGATATAGGCCAACCTCCACAACACCTTCCCCACGAACAGAAGAATCATCACACGAGCTCATACCATCTTCGTCAGCAATTCTGATATGAAAGCCAGACCCATTAGAAACTTTGCCCAGATCCGAAGTACGCACATCCACCATACAAGATTTTTTAGCAAGTTGAGTGAGATAAGTCTTTGCATGGCCAATAGAATGAAGAATAGCACCTGTAAATTCATCCCTATCAGCTTCAGACCTGCATTTCCTTTTCTTTAAAGGTAACCTGCGCTCTGCCACACCCCCTGAAACTGACATACCCACTCCTGACATATCCAAGCACGCACCCGCAAACTGAGCCCTCAGAGTCTTACCAACAATGACAGGGACGGCATCAACACCAGTCAAGGCACACTCAGCCACTGCAATAGAAACACAGCCAGTTGATTCCTGCAACACCAGACCAGCCTCCTGAACAAGAACATTATTAACTGGAACCGAGCATGAGACAGTCTGAGTATTGTCCTTCACAGCAGCTACAGAAGACATTCCCAAGTTCAAAGACAACATAGTATCCACCTTAGATGATCTTGCCCTCACATCAGCCTCTACAAATGCATCATCTCCCTCAGAATCTGAACTATGAAGGGGCCATTCAGGGGTAGAATAACGAGAGCTCGAAGAATCATCAATATTAATCGTAACATTATTACCAAAATTATCCCCCGCCTCATCAGAGGGTCTTTCATCCCCAGGAGAGAACTGATAAAAATTATAAGGGTACACAATAGGCACCCCCGAGGAGGGGGGTCAAAAGTCTGTCCATAGCCCCTGTCATCATCTTCAATACGTGACCAATTAAAGTCACTTTCCACCCGACTGAGAATAGCCTCCTGAATATGTAAATCACGATCAAAACGACTTCCCACAGTATTGAAATTACTATAGACAACGTAAGGATCATTCTCAGGGAACCCTTAACCCAGATTAGGCAATGGATCAGGTTCCACAACCCACCCACCAGTGGCGACCCCAGTAATAGCAGCAGCTCCAATCTCATCAGAAATCTCAGCAGCAAAACCATTCATAAATCAAGGCCCATTAGTTCCCACCCCAGTAACAGGCACACCCCCATTTGCCTCCACCTGCATAGGCACAGGAATGGAAGCCGGCATACCATCCAAAATAACCAACCCATTATTATTTGGCACCCCAGCAACATTCAGACCCACACTACCAGCTAAACCCATGTCAAAGACAGGCTCATGCAAACCATCATAATCAGGAACCCCAGGAGCAGGAGTCATATGCATAGGATCAACAGGGGGATCAGCATACTCAAAACCACCACCACCCACATTAAACAGGATAGGCCCTGCAAAGGGTTGCGCAGTCACACTAAACCTCATCCCTGGGTGAACCCTCCCCCCCGGAGTAGTCCCAAGCTCAAAATCAATAACTTGCTCATCTTCAAAATTAGCTTCATTAGAAGACACAGAGCCCCCATGCCAACCGAGACGGATGTTAGAAGAGACATACCTAGTAGTAGATGGTGTAGCCCTGAGATCAAGGTTAAACATCGTATGATTAATTTGCGTCTGAAACCCCGCTCCTGAGCACGATCAAGAAGACCATTCACATTTGAAACAATCGAAATAATACTCTCACAACAACATGCAGCAATATGACCAACCTTTCCACAACGAACACAGTACTTAAAAACATCTTCATAACGAAACTGGACCCACAGGAGGTATCCACCGTCCATAAAGAGAAAAAAAACCAGGCGAAAGAGGTTGATTCATCTAAAGACGAGCCTTCACCCTTAAATAATCCTTATTAGGAACAGGGTCAAAAGAATCCACCTCATAATGATGGCTTAAAAGATGGCCTGCCACCTTTGCTACCTCATCAGTCAGATACTCGAAAGGCAAGCCACAAACTCTCACCCAAACATCAGCATAAGAAAACCGAATGGTCCTAGGAATACTATCCGGGAACCACCTAGTAAACACCATGAAAGCCCCAAAGAAAGTGGCATAAGTACGTCTGAGCAGATCCTCCTTATCTTCGTCATCTTCACAGTGTAAAGCATAAAGATCTCCAAGTTTTAGAACCTTAATCGTTCCCCTAGTCTTCCACTTACGTTGGATCAAATCATTCAACTTCGGTGCTTTAAAAATACGATAATCAACAAGAAACCCAAGAACACACTGATTCCAAAACTCCCTGGACTTACCAAGAGTAGCAGGATCAAGATTAAACACAGGACTCGACCTTGGAAACCGTCATAGTCTTTCATGCAGAGGATCATTAGGTTGAAAAGCAGCATTAGGAAAAGGTTGATGGAAAGACTGTTGATTAGGCAGAGGATGTTGTGCATCCGGCATAGCCTGAGAAAAACCTTGATTCCCAAACTCAGGCTCCCCTAAGGGAGCACCATTACCAAACTGATTAAAATAAGACATAAGATCAAAAAAGAAAACGGAAAGAGATGGATGATGCAAGAAACACAAAAGAACCCTCTCTTAAATAGTGAAAACCGAAGCAAAACCCTAGAGCACAAAAGCAAGCTTGTCAGGAACACCCGCTTTAACTATTGGAGGAGCGCCTAGAAACCCTAGGAAAAGCAAGAACTCCCAATAAAATTAACGAACTACCAATGATTAAAGTTGCTGACACACGCAAAGAACCCCGAAAACAGTTGGCGTTTATGGAAAGATGAAAAGACCCAATCCCAGGAAAGAAAAAATAATATTTTAAAGAAGTTGAAGAGAGAAAGCAGTTTTAATCATAGAAAAAGGGGAAGAAAAGGACTCTCGCTGGGAGAGATAAACTCTCTCTAGAAAGTAGAGAGAAGTTTGGAATGAAATGTTGACCTGGTATTACTAGATGACAACAGTTCACAAAAAGAGCAACACGTGTAGGTATAAATTTTTCTCGTCACCAATATATAATTTCTTCGTCCAGTCAACTGTTGTCAAGGGTGTCTAAGGCCACGGGTAACCACGGGCGGTGGAACCGGGCCTTCAGTTTTGACCACCGAATTTAAAAGCTTTATTGATGAAATTTTATACAAAACACGACATATAATACAGTTCTTATTCATATTTGGGGCCTCATTTTTTCTCTGGTGCACCGGGCCTTCATTTATTTTAAGACGCCCCCGACTGTTGTCCTTTAATTTTGGCACAAAGATCAAGAAAAAAGGAGGAGACCAATTAATAAATGACAAGTATACCAAATTGAGTGTGAATGATCAAATTGATCATTATTGAAATAAAAAGGATAATAATTAATTGAGACACCCAAAATAAAATAGGATAATAAGTAACTGGACAAAGGGAGTAGCTTATTTTACTTGCTCCTAGTCACGACAATATAAACAAAAGGAATCAAAACATAAATTCATTGTTTGGAAAATCAGTGCTGCCAAATCAAATGCCTATTTCTGTGGAGTTCCTGATCAGTTAAAGTAAGAGATTCTGAGTGTGTCTGGGTTTACAGAGGGGGAGCTGCCATTCAGATATTTGGGACTGCCTATTCAAACAACCAGGCTGCAGAAGAAAGATTGTGATTGCCTTGTGGACAAAATTTGTTCTAAAATCCATGGCTATGGAGCTAGAAAGTTTTCATATGCAGGGAGACTGATATTGGTACAAGATGTTCTAAAGAGTTTATGCTCCTACTGGGCCTCTTTGTTTGTGCTGCCCAAAGGGATAATTAAAAAAGTTGAAGCTACTTGCAGGAACTTCTTGTGGGATGGGGGTCCTGAGTATGTGAGAGCTCCTTTGGTGGCATGGGATAAGGTGTGCAGAACAAAGGAGGAAGGGGGACTAGGTTTACAGGACATGAAGATGTAGAACAAAGCTCTTGTTGGGAGATTAGTGGACTGGATTTATGAAAGAAGGGACTCTGTTTGGGTCAAGTGGGTGGAGTGTAATCATCTGCGAGGAAGGTCTTGGTCTGAATATGAGCCTAGCACTAATACTAGTTGGGTGTGGAGGCGTGTATGCAGGGTTAAAACTGAACTAGCAGCTGGTTACTTGAATGGCAAATGGCATGAACAACCTGATGGTTACTCTCCTGCAAGATGTTACAGGTGGTTAAGAGGGGTACGGACTAAGGTTGGGTGGTATTCTGTGATTTGGAACCCCTGGAACTCGCCTAAGCATAGCTTCCTGGGGTGGATATGGGTGCATGATGCTCTGAAAACAAAAAATAAGCTTCTGCAGTTTGGTGTTACAGATGATGTTGATTGTATGCTGTGTGGGCTAGGTATTGAAACCCAGGAGCACTTGTTTTTTTACTGTCCTTATAGCAGAAGAGTTATCCAAGCTTTAAATCAGGTGATGGGAGGAATTCTAGCTACTCATGATCTACTGGAAAGGAGTATGCAGCATCCTGGTTCTCAAGTCCAGAAGAGAGCTTTGTATGCTTTGCTTGTGTGTCTGGTATATCAGCTATGGCAGCAAAGGAATAGATGCAGGGAGGATATGCAGGTGCTCAGACCTGAGAAACTGAGCTCTCTGATTATGCAGGAAACTAGAGTGAGAATAAGGAGTAGAGATTTATCGAGGGTGAAACAAGATGAAGTTGATTGGTTACATAGCATGACTCTTTTGTAAAATCTATAAGACTCTTGTACTTTGATATCCTATTATTAATACACACTTACATTTTACCAAAAAAATTCATTGTTTGGAGAATGTTTGTAGGCAAGAGTTGGGGTTCGTTTTGTTGATTAGTCATTGTTATAAATAACTACGGAAAATTCACGTGATACCCTCAAACTTTGTCATTTTGTATGTGGTACCCAACTTTTTAAGTTTGTGCACATGTTATCCTTGAGATTTGATTTTGAAGCACAACGTACCCTTTTTATCGTTTTTAAAATTTTCAATTGAGCATAAATCATAGACCAAAAATCGGAAATGACTTTTTTTTTTCAAATTGATTACCTCTTCGCGATCTATAGATTGATAAAATAAAAATGGTCATTCGGAAATTTAAGGTCGAAAATATGGTTGATTTGATATTTTCGTTTAAAAAAACCCTATAAAATGTCAGTCGACAATTTTTTTTTCTCAAATCGTAGATTATGAGGAGATAATCATTTTAGGAAAAAATAATTTTTCGATTCTGACTTCCGATCTAGGAGTTATGCGCAATTGAGTTTTTTTATAGCGACAAAAGGGCATGTTGTACATGAAAATCAAACGTGGAGGGTATCATGTACATAAACTTAAAAAGTTGGGTACCACGTGCAAAATGGCAAAGTTCGAGGGTACCACGTGAATTTTCCGAAATAACTATGTATAGTATCAATACATGATCTTCTTCTACTGATCTCAAGAGCCTCGTGCACGGTGCACCTTACTAAGGTGAGAGGAATTTTTATATGGTAGCTTTAAATGAAGGGTAATGATAAATAGAGCCTTAAGGGCTGTATATAAGAACTAAATTACTTCCCAAAATAAAATAAAATTAGGAATTTATGATATAACTATGCTTAAATTGATGTCATTAATGCTTCATTTAAGCTTTTATTTCCTTTTTTGTTACCTTAAATGTAGCCCTAAATGTTGTATTTATCATTTTCCTTAAATAAAAAGCTGAAACCGTAGATATTTAGGGTGTGTTTGGATAGCAAAAGTGGAGGGAAAGAGAGGGGAGGGAGAAGGAAGGAAGAGAAAGGGGTGGAAGGGAAGGGGAGGGAGAATGGAGATGGTCATTTTCCCTCCAAATCTTGCCTTTGTTGGAGAGGAAATAATTTGGCTTGGAGGGGGGAGTGGATGGATTCATTTTTCCCTCCCCTCAAAATCCCTCCACCTCCATTTTGCTAACCAAACAAAGGATTTAGCATTCCTTCCTTTCCCTCCCTTCTCTCTCCCTCCAAATCCTCCTATCCAAACAGACCCTTAAGGTTATAAAAGTTTTATTGGACTCTAGTCTTCAGAATATCGAAATCGTAGAGCAAGAGATTGGATGAACCGATAATGTTTCTTTATTCTTCCTCGTTAGATTAACATATATGTTAACTCAAGATTTTCTCCGTGACTCTTAACAATTGTAAGACGATATGGGTTCTTGACCATATACTTTTTCCAGTAGAACTATTTGACGATCTGTTTGGTTGTGAACTCAATGGCCATGTTGTACAATCAATCAACTCTTTATTGTACTTGAAATCAACGACCACTTATATGCATAATACACTTAACTTTATAGTGTACCTGAAATTTCAAATTAAATTGCACTGTTAATACGTTAGATAGACCATATATATAATATTGCATATGAGACGATATGATGATAAGGCAAAAAGCAATCATATTATAAGTAAAACAAATAATACTACGATTAATATCACAACAATGTTCTTCCTACATTAAGGAAAAGAAACCAAAAAAATTAAGAGAAATATAACAGCTGAAAAAATAAAAGGAGTTCGACTTCTTCTTCTTTTCAACCTTTTTGTACGTCGAACCTTGACTTCTTATCTACTCTCATTAACCATACCAATTTAACTGTAAATTTCAAACATTTAAGGATTAATGATAAATTATTTCGTTTTACACTAATACAAACATCAACAAATTTACGTGACTTCGTCTTAGTATATAGTATATTATTATTATATATACAAATACCTTTTTGAATAATAGTTGATATATAATTTCAAAGCTACCATCACTGTGTCAAATTGTTGTTAACCCTGCCAAAAAAAAATCGTCATGATTAAATTCAAGTAATAATAAATCAAATGAAAAACACATTCAAAAGTTGCTAACGCATCGAGATTTAACAGCACACGAATTCACAATACCTTTCATTACAAGGTAATAGCATACATCGTCATATCATATAAAAAAACCTAAGAAGTGAAGATAGTTTTGACAAAGTAATATGGCTACCGATTTGGACGTGGCAAATTGCATTATATATACAAAAATTGAGTCTCAGAGTTTGATTCCTCTTACAGTTCTACCTCTTCTACATTGCAGTGCAGTTGTCAAGTTGGTGGTAGAATCTGAGTTTATCTCGTATTACAATACGTGAACAATAATATTAGTATGGGTGGAATTCTAATCACCAAGCTTTTTTTATATTGTTTTATTTTAAAATACTAACTAATATTGCTTGAAAGTCATTCGCGAAAGATGGACTCTCTGTAATCGCTCGAACAAATTTTCATTTAATAATAATAATTATATATATATATATATATATATATATATCTATATATATATATATATATATATAGTGTAAAGTTCTCCTAAGTCTTTAATATCTTTTGAGTCCCTAGGTCTTTATTAGGGCCCTTGGATTAGCAAAATGGAGAGTGGAGATTTGCCTACTTTAAAGAAAATATAGGCGTGAAAAAAAAAGGAAATAGGTTGAGGAGGAGAGAGGGTTAGTGTGTCAGTACTATTGTCTATTACCCACTGTGCACACACAAACACATGCATAATCATTCAACAACCTTCCTCAACACAATTCTAAAAAAACTCCACCAAAACACAATTTGAAAAAAACTCATCTTCCTGGCGATAATTTAGAGCAAATCCTACATTCTTCATTTATCATCTTCCTTTATCATCGTCCTTTATCAGCTTCCTTTTTCCTTCATTTATCCTCCACTCTCACAAACAAACAACAAGATCACCGTCCAACGTAAAAAAATGACGGATTTGCAAATGATTCCATTTGGCTATGGTAATTTTTGGATTGTTTATTTATTTTCTTCATTCAAAGTTAGGTTATATATCTTTTTTTTTTATCAAAACACTAGGTTAAATATGAACAGTTGCTTAAATATGAGAAGGAAGTGTATTTTAGGTTATTTTTGAAGCTTGTTTTTTATTATTTGAAATCTGAAAATCCACTCTTTCAACATGAACTCCAGCATTATAGAGTTCAACATCAACTCTGTGAATAAGAAGTTAAACTTCTCGACGTTGGAGTTATTTATCTGGTAGATAATGTCACATTTGTTATTAGTTGCTTCATATTTCAGTTTCTTATTTGTAAGAGTCAATATAGTTTCTGCAACGTGACAGTAAAAAGACGAATAAAGTGTAACTGTAACATTCAAAAGTGTAATACTGACGGATGAAAGAGTAATTTCAGGATTAACAAAACTGTAATTATAATGGTTGTAAATGTAATTTTAACTACAAATGGTGTGATTTTAAGAAACAAAATTATTATTCTAAATTTGTAAACAGTATAATTGTAACAGAGACATGTATAATTCTAATAGGAAAAAGTATAATTGTAACAGAGAAACGTGTAATTTTGACTAGTAAAAGTGTTATTGTAACAGACAAAATCTGTAAGTTTTTAAACTGTAATTCTAATAGTAACAAGTATAATTGTAACAGACAAAAGGGTAAATTTAACAACCAAAGGGTTATTGTAACAGAAAAGCTGTAAGTTTTTAAACTGTAATTGTAATAGTAAAAAGTATAATTCTAACAGACAAAAGTGTAGTGATGAAAACAAAAAGTATAATTCTAAGGAAGCTATAATTTTAACAAATATATGGGTTACTTTAAACTGTTATGAACACAACTGATAATAATGACACTATTGACAGATAATATTGAGCACAATGGAAAACGAAAGCCGAACGAGGAAGAATTTTGCAGGGACGTTGAAGCTAAGTTCACCCCCTATGTTGGTCAAGAATTTCTGGAAATAGAGGAAGCAGTAACATTTTATAGAATTTATGTTGTTGCTTGTGGTTTTGATGTGCGTAAGTACACGACTAAGAGATGGCGTGGCGGAGAAATAAGATCTAAACTGTTGGTTTGCAACCGGGAGGGATTCAAACATAAGGGACAATTGGAGTGTAATGGCCGCCAGGACTCAGGTAGGAGACACAAAGTCAGGCGCGTTGGGTGCAAAGCGAGGATTAGGCTATTCATGAGGAATGGGGAATTAATAATTGACAGATTCCACAGTGGCCACAACCATGAACTCGTATCAGCCAGAGATAGAGAGTTTCAAAAGTTGGCATGCAATATAACAGACTATCACAAAATGATAATCCTTTATAATTCAAGGGTGAGTATGCCGGGTTTGCTGAAGTTAGCCTTCGCCTTCTTGAACTTACAGTTTTGTTGGTTAGAATTACACTTTGTTTGAGTCATTGGAATTCTACATTTGTCTGTTAAAATTACACTTTTGTGTGTTATAATTATACATATATCCGTCAAAATTACAATTTATTTTGCCAAAATTACAGTTTTGTTGAATAAAATTACACTTTTCTTGATTAAAATTACACTTGTATATGTTATAATTTCACTTTATTTTATTAGAATTACACTTTTGTCTGCTAAAATTACACTTTATGCTTCTACAATTACACTTTTTCTTGTTAAAACAACACTTTTGTTTTTTGAATTTATACTTTGGTATCTGTTTAAATTACTTTTTTTTATTAAAATACATACATCTAAAAGATTGTCAATAATCAACAGCTGAAGATAGGAGCAACGAAGACTTGCAAAATTTTGAAGGAACATGTTAATGGGTTTGAAAACATCGGAGCTAGTTTGAATGATTTTAAGAACTGTCATAGAGATGTGAAATGCTACATTCATGAACGGGACGGTCAAATGTTCGTGGACCACTTTAAGGAATTGGCTGTTAATAGGCCAGGGTTCTTCTTTGACTATGATGTTGATTCTGACGGTAGCCTTAGTAAAGCTATATGGGCCGACGGAATCGCTAGAAGGAACTACTCAGTTTTTGGGGATGCAGTGTCGTTCGATCCGACGTATTACACCAATAAGTATGACATGTTCTTCACACCTTTCACCGGGGTTGATAACCATAAATGATCAGTCACTTTTTGTGGAGTGCTTGTTGCTCATTAAGATGCAGACTCGTTTAAATGGGGTTTCACCCGTTTTCTGGCTGCGATGGGTGGGAAAGAGACTAAGTATATTATCACCGATCAGGATGCTGGTATTCTTAAAGCGGTGCCATTGGTGTTCAAGACAGCGCGCCACCGATATTGTATGTGGCATATCATGAACAAGGTGCCAAGCAAGTATGGAGTGACGAGAGACGATTATTCAGCCTTTGTAAACAAATTAAATGCCATAATATGGGATTGTAACACCCCCATACTCCAAGTGCCTTACCAGGACCACTCAGGTATGAAGACATTACCATCTCGGTTACCCGAGGCAATGATAATCAAATAAACAATGAAGAAACAACGTTTAAATATAAAAACTTAGCGAAGAGTTATAATTCTCAAAACCAAACCAAAAGTGTAATACATGTTCTCAAACTAACTGTTCTAGCTGAAATATAAATAAACTAATAAGCTACAGCGGAAGACTCCTATCATCATGTCGTGGCTATCCCAGCTATCCCAGTACTCAACTCATACCTGCTCAATATCTGCTCACCATCCCCGAATGGATCACCGCAGGTTTACAAAACAACACCGGGGTCAGTACTAATCACACAACTCAATATATATTAACAATAAGATAAACAGATAGTTTAACTGTCATACACACACAATCACGCCAAATCCAATTATCTCAATCACTGACTGTCCACTGGACCAGCCCTGCCAGTGGGGGACCGCAGCCGTACCCACCAAATCCCCGCTCCACATAGTGAGCGATAACCCTGTCCATTAATGTGCACATCCCTTCTGTGGCGGGTTCCACAGAAGGCGAAACTAGGGCGTGAAGCCACTCCCGCAAGTGACCTCACTCAGCCGAGGCCACGCCTCGCGAACCATAGACAACGATCACAATCACAATCACAGTCACAATACAATTACTATATCAAACAACCAATCACAACACATCAACAATCATCCCATTATGGGACTAATACTGAGTAGGAAATCCTACCTGGAAAGCACACTGTCAGACGGTCTCTACTGCTGTATCAAAAAGCCTCCTCTATGAAACCTCCTCCTATCATACAACACATAAATGCTACCCAATTACATACTACTCAAAAACCCCCAAATCCCTATATTAGGGTTTAACCAAATCAAAGGAAAGACAATAAAAAGGGTACATAGATCTTACCCTCGACGCAAGGAACTCAACGGTATAATCAACGATGAGAACCGACCTCCCAAACTCCAGGAATTATTAACAATGCGATTAAGATGGTGAACTTGCTTGCTTTCTCTCTTAAATAGTAATTTAGGTTTTGCAAAAGTGATTTAGAATAATGACGACAAAGCTTATATACCTTAATCGCATAATTAACAAAACCCGAGAAAACCCCCCGTAAAACCGGCTACTCGATCGAGTAGCTGAGGTACTCGATCGAGTGCCCCCTTACTCGATCGAGTATTTACGTTACTCGATCGAGTACCCAACAGGTCAGAAACTTTTCTAAAACGCAACTTACCCTTACTCGACAGAGTAAGGCCTACTCGATAGAGTACCCCAAGACTTATAAATACGGAGTATTACAGTCTTCCCTCCTTAAAAGGAACTTCGTCCCCGAAGTTCAAACCACTACTAAACAAAGGTACTCCCATAACATTCCCGACTCAACAACCAAAACAAAATTCAACATAAAACGTGTTACTAACCCAACTCATCCCGACACACATACCGACACAACATACAAAAAGGGTATGAAACTCTTAAAAACTCGTCGCGATCATCTCCTACCCCCCTAAAAGAAACAAGGTTACGTCCCCGTAACCATACATACCTGATCAAAAAGGAAAGGGTAACGCTCTTTCATAGCTTCCTCTAGTTCCCATGTAGCTTCCTCAGTCTCGTGGTTAGACCAAAGGATCTTAAGCAAAACTGTCTCAAAGACTCCTAGTCTTCCTAACCTTTCGGTCAAGAATCGCTTAGGCACCTCAAGATATGATAAGGACTCATCTAGCTCTAAGTTCTCCGCCTCTAACACATGTGACGGATCACTCACATACTTCCGCAAATTGCGATACATGAAACACATTATGCACTCTCTTTAATGCAATTTGGTAAAGCCGGACGATATGCAACTTCCCAACTCGCTCTAAGATCTCATAAGGCCCGATAAACTTCTGACTTAACTTGCCTTTCTTCCCAAATCTCATAACCCCACGCATAGGAGACACTTTCAAAAGAACTTTGTCCCCCACTTGAAACTCTATGTCCCTGCGATGTAGATCTGCATAACTCTTTTGCCTATCCCGAGTTTGCCCTCATCCGTTCCTCGATCATCTTAATATGTTCCACCATCTCATGCACCATCTCTGGTCCTAAAACCACTGCCTCAGCACTATCGTCCCAACAAATTGGACACCTACATCTCCTCCCATACAAAGCCTCAAACGGTGCCATACCAATACTAGTGTGATAGCTGTTATTATAAGAAAATTCTATCAAGTCCAACCTCTGTTCCCAGCTACCACCAAAGTCCATCACACAAGCTCGCAACATATCCTCAAGAGTCTTGATTGTTCTCTCAGTCTGTCCGTCTGTCGCAGGATGAAATGTTGTACTCATCTTCAAAGTTGTTCCCAACGATTCCTGCAACTCCTTCCAAAACCTCGATATAAACCTCGCATCTCTGTCAGACACTATGTCCTTAGGGACTCCATGTAACTTAAGCACGTTCTTTCGATAGGCCATAGCCAATTGTGCCTTAGTCCATGTATCTTTCATTGGAACAAAGTGAGCTGACTTGGTCAGTCGATCCACTATTACCCAAATCATGTTGTTACCTTGTTGACTCTTTGGCAAACCCACAATGAAATCCATGGAAATGGATTCCCACTTCCACTCAGGTACCTCTAAAGACTGAATCTTACCTTGTGGTCGTCGCTGTTCCCCTTTAACTCTTTGGCATGTCAAACAACGGGACACAAACTCAGCTGTCTCTTTCTTCATCCCAGGCCACCAAAACGTTTTCTTCAAATCCTTGTACAGTTTGTCACCACCCGGATGTACTGAGTATGGTGTACAATGCGCCTCTGTCATGATAGTCTTTTTCAACTCCTCATCATTAGGGACACACCACCTACCATCGAACCTCAAACTACCATCTGTATGAATAGAAAATCGGGACACTGTCCCTTTCTCTACTCCAGCTCTCCACTCCACTATCTTAGGATCCAACGCCTGTTTACCTCGAATGTCATCATAAAACTCAAGATGTACTGTCATATCCCCCATGGCGTCTCCTTTCTGCATCATATGTATCCCAAACCTCGCTACCTCATCTCTCAGCCTCATCAAAGATAGAGCTGTACACAGAGAATGTACGCTCTTCCTACTTAAAGCATCAGCAATAACATTGGGTTTCCCTTCATGGTAGATGATTTTCATGTCATAATCGCCAATCAACTCCATCCACCTCCTCTGTCTCATGTTCAACTCCTTTTGAGTGAAAATGTACTTGAGACTCTTGTGATCAGAAAATACCTTAAAGATTGCTCCATAAAGGTAATGTCTCCAAATCTTGAGAGCAAACACCACCGCACCCAACTCCAGATCATGAGTAGGGTAGTTCTCCTCATAAGGCTTCAATTGCCTAGAAGCATAGGCAATCACTTTACCGCTCTGCATCAACACACATCCTAACCCATTCTTCGAGGCATCTGTATAAACCTCAAAGTTCTCGCTCCCTTCAGGCAATGCTAAGACAGGAGCTGTGGTCAAACGCTCCTTTAATGTTTGGAACGCCGTCTCACAACTCTCATCCCAACAAAACCTGTTCTCTTTCCTCATCAACGTTGTCATAGGTCTAGCTATCTTGGATAAATCTTTCACGAACCGTCGTAGTACCCACTAAACCAGAAAACTCCCGATCTCAAAGCAACATTCCTTGGTGCTTCCCACTTTGTCCTTTGCTTCTATCTTTTTGGATCCACTGACTACCCCATCTTTAGAGATCACATGCCCCAGAAAAGCAACTTTCTCTAACCAGAACTCACACTTGGATAGCTTAGCATACAACTCATGCTCCCTCAAAGTTTGCAACACGATCCTCAGATGCTCCTCATGTTCCTCCTTAGTCTTAGAATAGACTAAGATATCGTCGATAAACACCACTACAAACTTATCCAAAAACGGTCTAAAGATCCTATTCATCAAATCCATAAACACTACCGGTGCATTATACAACCCAAACGGCATCACCACATACTCATAATGACCATACCTCGACGTGAAGGCTGTCTTTGGTATGTCCATCTCTCTAATCTTCACCTGATGGTACCCCGACCTCAAATCAATCTTGGAAAAGACTGATGCACCACTCAACTAATCAAACAGGTCATCTATCCTTGGCAAAGGATACTTGTTCTTCACCGTCACCCGGTTCAGCTCCCTGTAGTCTATGCACAACCTCAAAATCCCATCTTTCTTCTTCACAAAAAGAACTTGTGCTCCCCACGGCGATACACTAGGTCTAATGTATCCCTTCTCTATCAGATCATCCAACTGCTTCCTAAGCTCCTCCATCTCCTTAGGACCCATACGGTACGGTGCCTTAGAGATTGGCCCCGTCCCTGGCTTTAACTAAACGGTGAAATCTATCTCCCTCTTTGGTGGCAACCCCGGAATCTCGTCAGGAAAAACATCGGCAAACTCTCCCACCACTGGTATCTCATCAGCTGTCGGACTCTCTATTCGGTCATCTCTCACATGGCACAAGATCAAAGGACATCCCTTCCTCAGATAAGACTTCAAGGTGACAGCTGCAATCAACTTAACTTTGGGTTTGACTAGAAACCCACGATAAGACACACTAACACCCTTAGGACCTCTTAAAGACACTTTCTTTTGATGATAGTCTATCTTAGCTTTATACTTTCCCAACCAATCCATCCCGACTATCATCTCAAAACCGTCAAAAGGAAACTCTAGCAAGTCTACAGGGAAATCAACTTGCCCAACTATCATAGATACATCTCTAAACAACCTCCCACATGATACAGACTCACCCGAAGGTATAAAAACTTGCTCACTAACATACTCATATACCCTCAAACCCAACCGCTTAACATGACTCGAAGATACAAACGACTGAGAAGCCCCCGAATCAAACAAAACAAAGGTATGAATACCATTAACAAGAAAAGTACCGTTGATAACGTGAGCATCCTCCTCAGCTGCTTTCTTCTCCATCATGAATAACTTTCCACTGGTCTTCTGTCCACCTCCATGGACAGTATTGGCTGATGTGGTCGGCTTAGCACCCGACCCTTGATTGTTGTTGTTGTTCGTCGGTGGTTTTTGATAAGAATTACCGCCGTTGCGGTTGCCTCCACTCTGGTAACTCTGACTTCCCCGGTTTGGCCATGACCCAGCCAGTCTGTTGCTCGCGTAGCTCGCGCAGTCTCCGGAAAGATCCGGTGCACTTGTGCACTCATGTCTCTTGTGGCCTACACCACCACAGCTATAGCAGTTCACTCCCCAACTACCACTAACACTTCCACGGCCACGCCCAAAGGAAGCCCCAAAGATGAACCACGACCCTTAAGAAAACCCCTTAGACTGATTGTGGTTACCTTTCTTGTGATTAGATTGGCCACCACCCTCGCTCTCAGACTTCCTCTTCTCACCACCTGACCTCTCCTGAGCCATCTCCACCAACCTCTCAGCTCTCCCAGCCCTCTCATAGGCTTCCTTAACATCAGTAAGGACTCCCACGGGTAACTTATCCATAATCTTAGGGGTCAACCCTCTCTCAAACCTCAATGCCAAATTCTCCTCACTCAAACCCATATCCTCAAAGATACCTAGACTTATCATTGAACTCGCTGTAGTACTCGGCCACGAGACATCTCGGCGGTCATCTTAAAACTGTCAAACTCTTCTCTCAACTTACTCCTCACATGCTCCGGTACAAACTCCTTTCTCACAGCCCTACGAAACTCCTCCCAAGGTATAGTAGGTAAGCCTTGGTTTGTATATATCTCCTTAGCACTCACTTTCACTGTATCCCACAACTTGCCAGCTGCCTCCCTTAGATAGAACGTAGCCTGTTCCACTCTCATCTCATCAGGACAGTGAACCAAATCTAGTATGTTCTCCATCTCTCTAAGCCAACTATCGAGAAGGTTAGGCTCCCCAACTCCCTTATACTCTTTCGGGTTAAACCTCGCTATATAGAGGCTGATTTTAGAATGATCAACCTCCTTCTCCTTATCCTTATCCTTATCTTTCCCCACAGTCTTTAAAGCCTCAGTGAGAGCATCCTGATGCTCCAACATCTTAACGATGTCATCTATGTTCATAAGCTCAGCTCTCGCATACAAAGCAGTCTTCTTGGGCGGCATCTTGAAACTATCATAGAAAAAGGGGTGGATATAAACATAAGAGCCCAAAACCTCAAAACAAGAAAACACGCTGCCCAGACCCCTACTCGATCGAGTTCCCAAACATACTCGATCGAGTAACGGGCTACTCGATCGAGTGCCCAACATACTCGATCGAGTGCCCCAACATCAGACCTCTAACAGACCTTCTGACCTCTAACATACTCGACCGAGTGACCCCCTACTCGATCGAGTGCCCGAGGTACTCGATCGAGTGCCCAAAAACACGATTCTGGACTCAAAATCGTCAAAAACCCACCCGATCGAGTCAGTCCCACTCGATCGAGTCATGCTAACTCAGAACCGCTACCCGCATGCTATATCATATGCTAACATGCTAAAAAAAAACTTTTGAAAACCACATATTATATCATAACTAAGCATATAATGCTACGCATCCTTTCGTACGATCTACGAGATCATTATATCATGTTATTAAATGCCACCTTATAAACATCCAACATGTTATCACTCCAACAACAAGTCTACATATATCATTAACCTTTCTTTCACATTCTCAACTTTCTACTTCAAACATCCAACAATTACACACACTTCATCACATTCTTACACAAGCTAACCAAACAACACACACGACCTTGACATACTCCCCCCATGTGACCGGTTCAAAATTGTAGAGCAAGTTCGCGACTTTAGGACGTCTCCCAAGCCTTTGCATTAGCTCCTACAACTTTTACCCCGGGTTCATTTTAGTTGACTCCCTATGTTCATTAGGTTCATTGGTTACAGGTTTCAGGATCGTCGCTCTGATACCATTTGTAACACCCCCATACTCCAAGTGCCTTACCAGGACCACTCAAGTATAAAGACATTACCATCTCGGTTACCCGAGGCAATGATAATCAAATAAACAATGAAGAAACAACGTTTAAATATAAAAACTTAGCGAAGAGTTACAATTCTCAAAACCAAACCAAAAGTGTAATACATGTTCTCAAACTGACTGTTCTAGCTGAAATGTAAATAAACTAATAAGCTACAGCGGAAGACTACTATCATCATGTCGTGACCATCCCAGCTATCCCAGTACTCATCTCATACCTGCTCAATATCTGCTCACCATCCCCGAATGGATCACCGCAGGTTTACAAAACAACACCGGGGTCAGTACTAATCACACAACTCAATATATATTAACAATAAGATAAACAGACATGACTTAATCGTCATACACACACAATCACGCCAAATCCAATCATCTCAATCATCGATCGTCCTTTGGACCAGCCCTGCCAGTGGGGGACCGCAGCCGTACCCACCAAATCCCCGCTCCACATAGTGAGCGATAACCCTGTCCATTAATGTGCACATCCCTTCTATGGCGGGTTCCACAGAAGGCAAAACTAGGGCGTGAAGCCACTCCCGCAAGTGACCTCACTCAGCCGAGGCCACGCCTCGCGAACCATGGACAACGATCACAATCACAATCACAATCACAATACAATTACTATATCAAACAACCAATCACAACACATCAACAATCATCCCATTATGGGACTAATACTGAGTAGGAAATCCTACCTGGAAAGCACACTGTCAGACGGTCTCTACTGCTGTATCAAAAAGCCTCCTCTATGAAACCTCCTCCTATCATACAACACATAAATGCTACCCAATTACATACTACTCAAAAACCCCCAAATCCCTATATTAGGGTTTAACCAAATCAAAGGAAAGACAATAAAAAGGGTACATAGATCTTACCCTCGACGCAAGGAACTCAACGGTATAATCAACGACGAGAACCGACCTCCCAAACTCCAGGAATTATTAACAATGCGATTAAGATGGTGAACTTGCTTGCTTCTCTCTTAAACAGTAATTTAGGTTTTGCAAAAGTGATTTAGAATAATGACGCAAAGCTTATATACCTTAATCGCATAATTAACAAAACCCGAGAAAACTCCCCGTAAAACCGGCTACTCGATCGAGTAGCTGAGGTACTCGATCGAGTGCCCCCTTACTTGATCGAGTATTTACGTTACTCAATCGAGTACCCAACAGGTCAGAAACTTTTCTAAAACGCAACTTACCCTTACTCGATAGAGTAAGGCCTACTCGATAGAGTACCCCAAGACTTATAAATACGGACTATTACAGGGATGACGACATTGAAGCGGCAGATTTCGATGCAAAATGGGAAGAAATTGGCAGGGAACACAATGTTAATAACATTGACTGGTTCCAAGAAATGTACGCTAAAAGGAAGCAGTGGGTTATGGCTCATTGTAGGGACCTAGATATGGGGGGTGTTATGAGGACAACCCAAAGATCAGAGAGCAAAAATAGTTTTTTTAAGAGATTTG
Organism: Silene latifolia; assembly: GCF_048544455.1. NCBI lineage: Eukaryota > Viridiplantae > Streptophyta > Magnoliopsida > Caryophyllales > Caryophyllaceae > Silene > Silene latifolia. The sequence goes on along the minus strand of NC_133527.1, from coordinate 110,370,343 downwards.
AGAGTAAGTCGGGAACATTAGTTGAGTTTTCGATGCGTTTTGTGCGATGGACCAAAGCAAAGACACACACGAAAAAGATTGACAATCGTAATGAGACACACTTTCCCTGTAATATCAACGCATCTAGCTATCGAAGTGCATGGGGCGCAAGTGTACAGTCATAAAGTATTCGAAGAATTTCAAGAAGAGGTCAAGTGCTCAATCGGTACTTGTAAAAGCAGAGGATTTACTGAGTGTGGCTCTTTAGAGGTGACGACTGTAAGAGATGCAAACAGGGACAGAAATTATGAGGTCACATACTGCCCAGGTATCATTCTGTAGCATTTGTTTGCTAAAATTATACTTTTGTTGATTAAAATTACACTTTGGCTTGTTAAAATTACACATTGGGTTGTTAAAATTATACTTTGGGTTGTTATAATTATACTTTTATCCGTTAAAATCACACTTTTATTGATTAAAATTACACTTTGGGCTGTTAAAATTACACTTGTCTTAAAATTACACTTTATGCAACTAAAATTACACATTTTCCTTTTAAAATTACATTTATATTTTGTGTTATGTAAGGTCTATCTGTCACTGCTATGGCCGGTTAGAATTACACTTCTGCCGGTTAGAATTACACTTTTGTGTATTACAGTCACACTTTCTTCTGACTGATTTAGCTAACATATTGCTCTATATTGTTGAACTAGATACATTGAAAGCCACTTGTAGCTGCGGAATGCTTGAGAAGAAAGTCATTCTTTGCCGGCATGTCATATGGATTTACTCATCAAACGGATTGAAGATTATTCCAGAACAATGTGTTGTTAAAAGATGGTGTAAAGATACAAGGTTGTCTAAAATGTTCGATTGTAATGGTGAAGCAACTGAGGACGTTGATATAAATAGATGGAAAACAGATTGCGATGTCAGTAATGTAGTCAGAGATTCATCAGACAATTGGTATGCTTATGGGCGAATTGAAGAATGATGTCGAAAACTTTTCTAGTCTAATTAGACAGTTTAAGGAGAAACTTTCACCATTAGGATCCCCATTGAATAAACAACAACAGTTGGAGAAAATTCTTGGTTGTTCTCCTAGTCAGGAGATAACCATTTTACTGCCCAAGAAATCCAAAAACAAGGGAAGCGGAAAGAGAATGCTGTCGATGAAGGAAAAATCAGTTGCTTTAGCAAGGAAGCCAAAACGTATGTGTAAAAATTGCAAGCGATTAGCTAACCATGACAAAAGGAACTACCCTAATCCTTTCGCAGAGCACCCACCGTTGTCGCAATCATCAGATCCCTCGTCGGAAGAAGAAGAAGAAGAAGAAGAAGAAGAAGAAGAAGAAGAAGAAGAAGATGGATAATAATAATAATAATAATAATAATAATAATAATAATAATAATAATAATAATAATAAGAAGAAGAAGAAGAAGAAGGCATCTTAGAATAATCAATATAATACCTAATAAGCAGCACATTTTTTTGGGGATGTCTATGCAAAATACGAGGTACAACATGATGTTTCGTATTGTGTTTAGACATCAAACTGCCAGGAAGGCAACTGGTCGCCGTTGGTATTACAATGTATTTTGTTGAATTATTTTGAATTGGACGAAACAGTTATAATGTGCAACACCAGAACGTTGAATTTTTCACTCTTGATTATTATGACAATTTATGTTCTTACAATTACAGATATCTAAACAATAAAATTGCAATGGCCTCATATCTGCTTAGGGTAGGATTGTTATGATCAGAAGTACACTTAAACTCATTATAATTACATATTATGCGATTAAAGTTACACTTCATCTATAGTAAAGCCTTATGACATAGTTTGGTAAAACAACATAAATATTATTGCACCATCTATTAACAACATAACTATTTTTTCATAAAACACCTAAAATTACACTTTTACCTTTTAAAATTACACTTTTGCCTTTTAAAATTACATTTATATTTTGTGTTATGTAAGGTCTCTCTGTCACTGCTATGGCCGGTTAGAATTACACTTCTGCCGGTTAGAATTACACTTTTGTGTATTACAGTCTCACTTTTTCTGACTGATTTAACTAACATATTACTCTATATTGTTTAACTAGATACATTGAAAGGCACTTGTAGCTGCAGAATGCTTGAGAGGAAAGGCATTCTTTGCCGGCATGTCATATGAATTTACATAAAACACCTTGTCTTATAGAATGTTGAAAGCTAACAATAAGCATCTGCTAACATTGTTTACACAAAAACTAACTGTCTAGATTAAGGTTGCTAACATCTGATAATGATACAAAGTATGAAATAAATGTTTACATAGCCAAGGCAATATTCCAGCAAAAACTTAACTACTAGATTAAGGTTGTTATTTTTTCACATTGGCACGGGGCAGTCTACGCTTCTGTTGTAATACCTTCCACAGTTTGTCCTTCGTGCTAACAAAAGCTTTGACCTTCTCGAGCACATCTTCGCGCAAGACGTTCATGTCTGCTAGAACGAGGGTAGTTATAAGCTGGATCACCAAATAGCGCCTTGATTTCTTCTTCTCGAGGTCTTCATGCTGAAAAGAAAGACCCTCGTATAAGAGCATTGCCATCATGGTGAACAAACCCGACTCTGGTTGGTTGAGAGTAGGTGACATCCCACTGAAAGGTATCTGGCGTAACGCATAATTAGGAATTTCCCGTGCTCTAGTGTTCTTCTTTTCCTTATCCCGTGATTCTAAATAATCACTCACTGCGCTAACCTGCATATGTACATAATTACCTCAAAAACCGATTGAAAAAAATAGATAGCATTTAGAAGAAAGGGATGGACGATAACTTACAATTAAACGCGCTGCTTTTCCAAACTGCGACTTTTGCAAATCGAATGCCTTTGCCCGTCCAAATAAGTCGATGAATTTGATTTGTGATTGATACATACGCATGCGAAATGGTCGTCAATGCAGAACGGGACAAATAACAAGTCTGTTTTCAAGTTGACGGTTTGCTCACAGTCGACGATGAAGGTGTCTCAGAGCTGGTACAGGTTGTCATAGTTGCTGTCTGATTCTGTGCCTGGTTGTTCAAACGTTCCAAGCAATCCCAACAGTATATCCTTTTAAAGGCAATAGTGAACATGATTAATGTGGTTACTTTGTCACCTAAAATTACACTATTGTTCCTTAAAATCTATACAATATTGTTAAAAGGCTTCTAAAAGCATTACATTTAATTCCATGTGGCATACTCATTAAATTTTATTCTATGTTGCATTTTCATAATTTTTAAATTTGTATTGATTAATTTACTAAAATTTCTTACAAAAGTGACATCATATATTTTGTAACATATAAGTTAAAGTAAATCAAAGTAAAAGACTTTTAAAAGCATTAAATTTAATTCCATGTGGCATAATCATTAAATTTCAATCTATGTTGCATTTTTATAATTTTTAAATTTGTATTGATTATTAAATTTACAAAAATTTCTCACAAAAGTGTCATCATATATTTTGTAACATATAAGTTAAAATAAATAAAGGGATATTATCATTATTCTTAAATTAATTGTATACATTAAATATTTCTTGAGTTAAAAAAATTTCAAAAGTGATGTGATTTATACAAATTCACTTACGAATTTCATAATTGTAACATATAAGCTAAACCAAATCGAAGGATATTAGCATTATTCTTAAATTAATTTTATACACTAAATATTTCATGAGTTAAAAAAAAATTCAAAAGTAATGAAATATATACAAATTCACAAATAAAATTTAACATTTTAATTAAAGTTTTTGTAATAAAACCTGTTCATGAATTGATTAAAAGTTCTTCATACTTATTTTTTTAATTTATAAATTTGCTTAAGTGTTTGTTGGAAGTGTTGTATTTTTTTTATAAATTGTTATACTTTACTTTCCTAAAATTAAAACCTTTTTAATTAAAAATAAAAATAATTTTGTAGTTTAATAACATTCCTAAAACTAAAAGTATGACATTTTACTTCAACTACTATTTAAAAACAAGGCAATTGAAAAACTATGACATTTTTCACATTAGTCCAATTTACTTATTATGTGAAAAACTATTCACGCGTCTAAAAACAAGGCAATTGAACACCCACAATTTTCATTAACCTTTTTCCTAATTAATTTACCTCTTAAGGTGCTCATAATCAATTATCTTATTTATTAATACTCATAACTCACAAAATAAATGAAAAGGAATATGGAAAATGAGAATCAATGGTTGTATAATCTTATTTAATAATACTCATAACTCACAAAATAAATGAAAAGTAAAATGAAAAGTTTAAAGCTAATGGTTGTATAATGTATATTCATTGATCATAAATTTTCAAATTACATACTATATTTCATTGTTGAATATTATATTTGATTATGGTGAGTGAACGTATGTTATATAAAAATGAATTAACATCTCTTATATCAAATTGTTATTGTTGTTGTTTTGTAGTATGATAAAGTATTTTAATTTTTTATGTTATTCGTTCTTATGAATCGTTTGCTTTATATTGGAATTTATACTTTTCATCTGGATTAATTTAAATGGCCTACATGTGAGAATATTTCGATTCTTTTGTTAATTCTTCATCATGTTGATGTTTTCTCTTTGATCAATAAAACATGTGTATCAACTCTACATCATCATCAAAGGCACGTGAATGTAGATATGGTAGAGCCTCATGCAAGTAGTTTGAAGAAAGAAGATAATCAAAAGGCACAAGACTAAGGCAAAAACTAAAGATAAAGCTTAAGGTATAAACTAATAAATCATTGATGTATCGTTTTATTAGTAGATAAAGACAAAAAAATGTACTTTGTGTCAAATGACAATGAGTTGTAAAGTTTGTATAACAGATTTTGTATAACTATTTTGTTCATATTAGGGTAATTTTTTTCACTTTCTCATATTTAATTTCATAGATCAAACTATTTATGTTTCAAACACAATGTGTAATTATTGTCTTGTACTACTATACTACTATATCTTGATTTGTGCAAGAATTTATTGTACATTTAGTTTAATTAAACATTATTATTCACTTTTGAGTATTAAGAAGCACATCTAAATTTTAGTAAGAAAACTTATATTTATCTCGTGCATTGCACAGGTAACAAAACGAATATACAATCAAAAGGCTACCTAAATCATTTAGTTTTAATTCACATAACATTTTTATAATCCATTCATTCATAAATTATTATCCTTATTATTACTATTATTATTATTATTATTATTATTATTATTATTATTATTATTATTATTATTATTATTATTATTATTATTATTATTATTATTATTATTATTATTATTATTATTATTATTATTATTATTATTATCTATACAATAACATAAAAATGATATTTTGAGCAATTCCTTAAGTATCAAGTGACATCATCTTACTCTAACTAAATGATCATTTAAGAACCTTTATAAATTTTCTAACATAAATATGCACTAAATTTTTCATAACCACTAATGTAACTAAAAAGACAAAAAATAAATAAAAAAGATAAATATGCACTAAATTTTTCATAACTACATGAGTAATGATTTTGGTAACTATAAAGACAAAATATAAAAATTGGATAAATAAATGACTATGTAAGAACCTTAAAAAACTCTCTAAGAAAATATGCATTAAATTGTTCATTACTCCATTATCGTTAATGATCTTGGCAACTAAAAAGATAAAAAATAAAAATTGGTTAAATTAACTCATTAAAATGATGTTTACATCAACTCATTATAATTCATTAAAGTTTAATTTCAATAACTCTCATTATCATTAGCACTAGGAGGGTTTATTTATATCAATTATAACCGATAACTCAAAAGATATATCAATAAAAGTCATATAATCCAAGATTATATATAAGACCACAAAAAGGCGGGGGGACTTCCATTCACCAATAAATTTTTATTTGCATACTTTTGTTTAGTCTTTTACACTCTATTTAATTGAATTCTAATTTATTTTTATTTATTTTCAGAGTTACTTACCAAGGATCTAAACATGAAATGTCGAGGTATAAACAATTAATATTTTATTCTTTTTTACTTTTATTTCACATATACCAAGTATTTTTGTTTCGCTTAAGTAAGTTTAATTTAGTGGTTACAATGCTCGAATATTAAAATGGAATACTAACTTGGGGGTTGTCATTAAGACAAACCAAACCATCTTACAGATTTAGGAGTTTTGGTGTCATTCCTCATTACATAGTTTTGACTCATATCACAAAATTTTAAAATACCCTAATTATAATATATCTCCAAGTAAAAAAGAAAGTACAGAAAAAGCCAAAAAACACATTCATGAACAATACACCAAAAACAAAACAACAACAAAAAGTCAAACCCGTGATTTTCACGGGTCACAAAACTAGTTACACTTCAGACGGTTAGAATGACACTTTTGTTGATTAAAAGAACTAAAGTGAAACATTCACATAATATAACTGTAATTGAGAAAAGTGTCATTCTAACTAACAAAGGTGTAATAGAAGTGGGTATAAATATTATACAATGGTTAATGGAAGTACCAAGTGACGTATACCAAAGAATGACATCCTCATTTGGTCGTCATATTCCTCCTTTTCCAAATGGTTCATCAAAATCGACCAGCACTCGATGACATTCAACGACATAAGGTTTTCAGGCACCAAGGACATAATGTCAGCTCTCCGATGCGTTGCGTGACGGGTGTACGGATCACATTCACTGCACTCCGTAATATTAAAGAACTCGTTAATTAAAATAGACTAAATGTGAAAATTAATGTGAGTATGAAGACATTATTAATTCAGATTAACCGACCGTTCATCATAATTGTGGTCATCTAACAAGCAATAGTCGGCAACATGCTTCCTCCTCTGTTTAATATCCTTGATTAACGCTTGGTTGCTCCGGAGCATCTTCGACACCACATTTGTGTTGAGACCACCTCTACCACAGTCGAGAGAGCAGCCCAACCCGTCCCCCTTTCCTCGAGGATGGCTCTTAACAGAGGATAGGGCTTTACCAGTTGGAATGCGCATGGTAACAGGTGTCGCCTCCATAACGGGCTCTTCAGATTCAGTTACGCGAGCACGTTTTGTGAATGGCGGCCCTATGTCACCATCTGTTTTCCTCTTAACAACGTTCAACTTTCTTGTCAACGGATGTCCAACAGTTGCTTTGAAATAACCAACCCGCATCAAGATGTCTGCTCTGATACTGTTAATGTCACAGAGGACGAGTGTTGCAGCAATCTCAGCACGGTATAAACTCATAGCATCCTCTTTCCCGAGGTCACATTGAAAAGGGCTTCCGCGGTAAAACATCATATGTAGCATCATGAAAACACCACAGTCATTTCTCGAATACCCTTGACCTTGCCAACTGAACTCAATGTTCACGATCTTAAACCCGCTGACCTTTGCCCCCTTAGACAGCCCTTTAGACACCAAATACTTCCCCATTATATTTGCCTGAACATGAATACGCGTCAGTGTGTTAACGTAGTATGACCCATATAAATTGGTTGACTTTTGGATATCGGACACTTACCGAAATACGTGCTATCCCTCTTTAAGGGAGCGTTTCTAATGGGTCATTGTGTGTGCGGTTGTCGAGGTAGTCAATCTGCTCGGTGAGAAAGTTGATGCATACGCAGCTGTAATTATCACCGTCACCAGATAACACGGGTAAAAAGATCTGCATCGTGTGTCGCTGAGATTAGTAAAAGGAATCCTTAAAAATCATGATTTAGATTACATGTTTTGTTACATACCAAGTCCGTGTCAAGCTGGAATGGTGCACGACAGGTTTCAGCCCAGGCATCCCAGCCACCAAAAATGTCTTCGTCTTTGTTCAATACTTTCCCAAGCTTTTGAGCCTTCCAAATATACCTTGCGGGGTCCTTTAATTTGAAAAGTGTTAAATGCGTGATCAGATAATTAAAAGAGCTATTTTATAAAAATAAAGTGAAACTTTAACCAAAAAAAAGTGTAATTGTAACATGCAACAGTGTACTGTTAACACAGAAGGGTAATGTTAAAAGTATAATTTAAACAATAAAAAGTGTAATTCTAACGGCCAAAAGTATCATTTTAACGGACAAATTTGTAATTTTAACATACAAAATTAACATTTTAACTTTAAAAAGTATAATTCTAACGGACAAATGTGTAATTTTAACTTACAGTGTGACTTAGGCCAAAGAAACAACGGGATATGTCCGAAGGTTTCATGATGTGGTTGAGTAGCAAGCACCAACCATCAATAACACTTGTCATGATTTGCTGCCCAGGGTTCAAAGTTCCAATGTCTTCCCGGGTAATGAAATAAAACTCGCTAAATTGGACCAATCGTTCACTACAACAAAAACATTTACTTAGTCAACAAATATATATATATAATTAGGAATGTTAAGGGTCCTTTGTAAAAAAATAATACACTTACAACTCGGAAAACGCGACTGAATGGTTGAACGCATAGTCAATCAAGTATTTCCTGTCACTAAACAATGGCACTAGGAGCTCCTGACTGAATGCTAGGTTTCTCGTTGCAAAGCACAATTCAGGAGCAGGTGCCCCACAATTAATAGAACACCCAAGGTTCTCAATGACGTGATCCATGCATGGTAAGGGCTCGCTCGAGTGAAGTAAAAAACGATGGTAGCTCAGATCACTGTGAGGGACGTACAGTACCGGGATAGGAATCTCAACGTTCTCGCCTCGGTACTACACATCACATTTGTTACCTCTCTCCGTGGTCGATAGTCCCTTCCAAAGACTTCACGGCATCATCCTCCACTGCCGCATCTGTAATAAAAATAGTGTAATTTCATCATCAGAAAGTAAGTGTAACTGTGGCAGCTTAAAGTTTAATTTTAGTAGACAAAAGTATAATTCTAACAAAATAAAGTGTTATTTTAACACACAAAAGTGTAATTTTAACTAAAAAAGGTGTAATTCTAGCAGACAAAAGTGTAATTCTAACAAAATAAAGTGTAATTGTAACTAAAAAAAGTGTAATTTTAGCAGGCGGAAATGTAATTCTAACAAAATAAATTGTTATTGTAACTAAAAAAAGTATAATTTTAGCAGACGAAAATGTAATTCTAACAAAATAAAGTGTTATTATAACTAAAAAAAGTGTAATTTTAGCAGACAAAAGTGTAATTCTAACAAAATAAAGTGTTATTTTAACTAAAAATTGTCTAATTGCAGCAGACAAAAGTGTAATTCTAACAAATTAAAGTGTTATTTCAATAAAGTGTCACTTTAACTATAAAAAGTGTAATTTTAAGTGTCAAAGTAGTAATTTTAGTGAAAAAAAAAATATAACTTCATCCATGTCACTTCTAAACTCTAAAGGTCAATGGATTACCTCCGTGATCTTTCAGTGCAGCCTCATCCACCACCTTCTCTACCACTGTCTGAGGACTTGCATCTAAATTTGGCTCACCATTCTTCCTCACTGGCTGTTTTTCAGCATGCACAGATGTTGGGTCCTCCTGGAACAGCGCGTTTATGTCCGCACTAGAATAGGCGGTACTTGTCCATTCTACGTCCATAAATTTCTTTGCCTGTAACGCATATACATATTCCGGCTGCTCGTTACCCTTTAACGACCGCTCATCAGTCGTTGCGCATCCGCCGTTTCTGGGCCCCTCTTCGTAATGTTGAGTTTCTTCTGAGGCATGTTCGGCTGCGCGCTCTATTTCACATATCTCAGCAGTCGAGAAAAGGAACTGAGTGGCAGGGGGCAAATTCTTTGTTCTGAACTTCCACCAACGCATTTTCCGCCTTCTCAGACTCCCCAGCATCAGGCCCACTAAATTCCAAAGATTTAGTCTCCAATTGTACAGCATCGTCTAATGTTGCAGTAACCACTGTTGTACTTGCACATTGGAGACCAAGCTCAGCATTACCCTTCCTAATCTGGTCATCATCCTTGTCCGTCTCGGCATTCACAGCTTCACTCACATGCACAACCGTTCCCGTAGCGTCAGAGGCCACTTTCGACAATTCTGGTACCTCTAAAATTCCTTGGGCTTCTCTGGCCGACATTTCAGCTTGGCGCTCCGCTTCATTAATCTCCGCAGTTGAAAATAGGAACTGAGTGATAGCTGGATCAGCGTTGGTGGGCCCATCCTCCTCATTTTTCTTATCAGCTATCTGAGGTTCCCCAGCATCAGGCACCTCCATTTCCAAGGTCTTCTCTTGTTCCTTTGCAGCAACAGCCTTCTCAGCCTTCTCAGCAGCAGCCTTCGCATAGAACTTCTTCTCAGCATCATCAACCTCTTCTTTTGAATAATACTCTTAAAGGATTTCCCGGTCAAGTTTAGGTGGTTCGTCAACGACCGCCTCCTTCTCAACTACCTTCCTCCTTTTGTAAATAACGGAAATTTCCCGAGTATTACGAATGTCCACGTTGGTGTCATTACTATCATCCTCTCTGTTAGCAACGTCCTTAAATTCAACCGTGTTGTAAAATTGCACCGCCTCCATTATCTGTTGTGTAGACACCTCTCGTGCTTTGACACTACAAGTTCATCACAATCAATTGAGACGGCTACCCCGCCTTCGAGGTCTGTACCAACATCTACAGTCACCTCTTTCTCATTATCGTATCCATCATCCTCCATATCATCACCAACTTCCTCATCCTCCACATCATCACCATCCTCGTCAACTGCCTCGTCCTCATCACCATTGTCCTCCTCTTCATCATCATCACCACCCTGCTGCTCGTATCCCTCATCATCTACCTCCTCATTCTGATACTGAACACCTGGACTTTGTTGCAAAGACAAGGCGCCGATTTCACGGAATCATTTATTCGTTCAGCTATCTCCCCGCATTTCCACAAAGATAATCCTTCATCCTTTGGCTTTGAAAGAATGATTGCGTGCATTGTGTAGCGACAGGGTCACTAGAATAGTTGAGACCTCCTGTTAACCTTTTGAGCGTCATGGCTGCATCTGCATACCATGAATAGAACACAGTAGCATTCTTTTGCATCTTCAAGTAAAGCTCATGCACATCCTACACTCAAAAAAAGATAATTGGACAAGTGTTCAGTCAAAAGTGTTCATTCAAAAGTATAATTTTAACTTTGACAAGTATAATTATAATGGCCGAAAGTATAATTTTAACGGACAAAAGTGTAATTGTAACATACAAAAGTATAATTTTAACTTTAAAAAGTATAATTATAACGTACAAAAGTGTAATTTTAACAAACAAAAGTGTAAATTAACAGTCAAAATTGTAATTTTAACTTTAATAAGGGTACTTCTATCTGATAAAAGTGTAATTTTAACTGACAACCTTGTAATTTAAGCAATTACTGATTAATATCGCAATTACAATTGTAGGTTAATTGTAGTGAAAGAAAGAATAACTTTAAAACATGTAAATTAGCCTTGACAAATCAACAAATAACACTTACATCTACAACCCGAGCTTTCAACTCCTCGTCATCATCAACACCAGATGGGAGTTCAATCTCGATGAACTTCTTCCTGACTGAATTTGAAGTCACTTGTAATACCGCATCACTAACCACATTGCCAATGGCCAACACTTTGCTATCATTAGGCACCCCGCCAATGCTTAACAATTCCTTTTGAAGGCACCGAGGATACTTGACCAAGGACCAAGTTTGCCGCCCCAAACGGTTCTTGTAAAGCTCACCATGTAGTCTTTTAGAAAGCGTATGCCGGTCCCAGTGCTTAATGAGAGGGAGGCTGTGGGGACAACTCGTACCATGGAAATCGAAATGTTGAAAGTACGTAATCATTAAGAAGGGTATACAACCGAGCAGGGTCTGTTTATTTTCACCAGTAGCTGCCGCGGCCTTCACCAAATTTTCCAGGACATAACTACACCAACTGTACTGCGTAATAGCGTTCACATCTTCAATGACTCTCAAAAGCTTGAAGTCAATCCCGTTTTATGAAGTTGGAGTTAGGAATGATGACATGGCGAGCAGAACAAACAGCCTGCAGAATTGAGGACCTCCTTTTTTGTATTTTTTTCTTAAGATATCTTGGAAGACAATTCCTAAATTAATGCCTTCGTTAACCCATTTTATGTTGTACGCTTTCCGCCATTTATCTTTCAATTGCTTGTTCTCCGGCGCTTGAAAATCCTTTTGGCGGCCAGTAGGTACTAGATCAACTGTTTTAGGACCAAGTGGTAACATAAAACAGTCATACACGTCATGCTTGGTGACCATGACCTCCTTATCTTTAGCTGCCCCAAAAAATATACGATTCGTCGCTGAATGCTTTGAGAAAATCTTTAACATGACCCATCGGATATGTTTTGAGCTTAAGCTCCAAAATACCACCGAAACCGATCCTCCGTACCGCTATTTTGTTCTTGGCTGGTTTAGCCTCAACGTGATCTGACATCTGCTGAAGAAACCAATATTAATTAACGTGACATATAGACCTGGTCTACATAACACAAAATACAAATAACAGTAATTTTAAGGTTTTTAACCTGCTCAACAAGCTGCTTCTTCAACTTGACAGACACCTTTGCTTTTTTGGTGTTGCCTGATTTAGCCTCATTTCCATCTGACATCTGTTAACATTACAAAAAATTAATTGTAGCAGACAAAAGTAAAATTCTAACAAAAAAAAGTGTAATTGTAGCAGCATAAAGCATAATTTTAGCAGACACAAGTGTAATTCTAACAATATAAAGTGTAATTTTAACAGCCAAAAGTAAAATTTTAACAAAAAGTGTAAGTGTAATTAATGACTTAAAGTGTAATTTTAGAGACAATAGTGTAATTCTAACAAAATAAAGTGTTATTTTAATGGACAAAAAGTGTAATTTTAACCAAAAAAAAGTGTAATTGTAGCAGCATTAAGTGTTATTTTAGCAGACAAAAGTGTAATTCTAACAATATAAAGTGTAATTTTAACAGACAAAAGTACAATTTTAACAAACAAAAGTATAATTTCAATAGACAAAAGTGTAATTGTAGCAGCATTAAGTGTAATTTTAGCAGACAAAAGAATACTTCTAACAAAATAAAATGTTATTTTAACAGACAAAAGTGTTATTTTAACAAACAAAAATGTAATTTTAACAGACAAAAGTGTAATTTTAACAAAATAAAGTGTTATTTTAACAGCCAACAGTGTAATTTTAGCAAAAAAAAAGTGTAATTGTAGCAACATTAAGTGTTATTTTAGCAGACAAAAGTGTAATTCTAACAAAATAAATTATAATTTTAACAGACAAAAGTACAATTTTAACAAACAAAAGTATAATTTCAACAGACAAAAGTGTAATTGTAGCAGCATTAAGTGTAATTTTAGCAGACAAAAGAATAATTCTAACAAAATAAAATGTTATTTTAACAGACAAAAGTGTAATTTTAACAAACAAAAGTGTAATTCTAACAAAATAAAGTGTTATTTTAACAGACAAAAGTGTAATTTTAACAAACAAAAGTGTAATTCTAACAAAATAAAGTGTTATTTTAACAGCCAACAATGTAATTTTAGCAAAAAAAAGTGTAATTGTAGCAGCATAAAGTGTTATTTTAGCAACAAAAGTGTAATTCTAACAAAAGGGTAATCAGAAGTGGGATTTTTCAAAAAAAAAAAAAAAAAAAACTCTGAAAAAACTGTAATTTTAACAGAGAAACAGTAATTGTAAGCAACAAAAGTGGGATTTTTCAAAAAACTCTGGGTAATCTGAATGAATATGAACATAACAATCAAAAAGACCTAACATATCTGGATAATCTCAATTAACACGAAAGGTTAAAAATCTGAATGCACGTGCTTCAATGAAATAGTACAACATAACACACTGGGTAATCAAAATGTATATGCTAAAATAGATAAGTAAATGTCCTAAATGTGCTAAAAACAACTGGGTAATCAAAATGAAGTAAGCAAATACAGTGATCAAATAGAACAGTACAACAACAATGGCGATCAAATATAGTGATCAAATACAGTGCAATTACATAACAATGCCCAATAAATTAAAAAAACGTCTAAATAAATGAAGAGAAAAAATCATAAAACTTTAAAAACCAAAAAAAAAATAACCTTGATAACCTACACAAAGTAACCTGAATGGACGAAAATGGCAGTTTGCAAATGTGTGAAGAAAATGGAGAAGAAACCTATAATAAGGTAACAAAAAAGCAATAAAATTGGGAGATTTTGAGAGCAGTTTAGTTCTTAGGCGGTTGAAATTACTGGGGTTTAATTTTGGGGGAAATATTTTGGGGGAAATTTAATTTTGAATAATTGAGACAAATGATAAATGGGGAGAAGTCAGTAGGACGTGGTATGTGATGTTTGATTGACAACCTGCATGCATGCTAATAACCTATGAGTGGTAGGATGAGAGAGGTAATTGTTTTAGCCATTAGAATAATATTATTAGTTGCTTTTTACTTTTAATCTAAGCCATTCAATAACATGATCTAAGGGTAGACAATGGAACTCATGGACTCACATGTAAGACATGGACTTCGTTGATCTTATTATATATATATATATATATATATATATATATATATATATATATATATATATATATATATATATATATATATATATATATATATATATATATATAGATTTGGGATCCGGTGAGAACCAATAAGATAATGAGAACCATGAGAACCACTTATAATTGAACCAAACTTTGTAATTAACGCGGCCATCACCCAAACCCGTCCATCATTTTCATTTTACAACTTCCCCTTTTCACTCATCTCCCTTTCTCTCTCTTCGAAAGATCGTTCTAGATCCTTCCTCCATTTTCGAGTATCACAAATCTTCCGATCAACTTCCTCGTCCATCAAAATCTTCGACGCTTTTTCCAGCAACAGATCTTGGTAATTCAAGGAGGTAAACTTCCGATATTCATGATTATTTTTTAGCGAAATTAGGGTTTCTGTGTTTCTGTCTTTGCAATTTTTATGTCGCCTAAATTAGTTGAACTTAAGCCTTCATTAATATTTAATAGTCAGAATTATGAATTATGTTTGTCAAATTAGGTACATTAGTTGAAATCATGAAATTAGGAACTGATTTTGCGAAATTAGGGTTTCAGTGTTTGTAATTTTTACATTTGTCGACCATATTAGTTGAATTTACGCCTTCATTAATGTGTTACAGTCGGAATAATGAATTATGTTTGTTAAATTAGGGTTTTGGTGAATTGGATTGGGGAAACATGGAAATGACAACGACTAGAGACTAATAATTCAATTGATAAACCATACCCGAAATTAGGGTTTCAGTGTTTCTGTGTTTGTAATTACGCAATAATCAAACCCTGATTTCCCATGTTGTTGATGTTTGTTCTTGATTTTCTCTGAAATTGTTTAAATCTCAAGCTCAAACAATGCATACTAAGTAAAGCTACTAACGTTAGTAACTATTCCACTGAGTCAAGTAACTTTTTACATATTTTCTCCATTTACAAGTATTTCTTCTTTTCAATTCTGCATACAGAAACATTAAAAAATGGAAAATTGGTGCAAAGGTTGGGTAGTCCATCGCGAGGAAGTAGAACAAGAACTTTTTATCCAATATTATGTCAAAGAGAAAACTGAGTCTCTGCATTACCTTGGTCAAGTTACCAAAGTGGAGTTCACTGATCGTCGCAATCAGTCAAGAAATGATGTCTTAACTGATCCAAATCTTGTGTTACAAATCTTCAATCACCTTGATAAATGCTCTGATAGGGCAAGCATGGCCAATGTCTGCTTATTGTGGGCTAAACTCTTTCTTTTCTTCCCGTATTCACCTGGTGTGCTGATAGCTTATCTACAAACTTTGCGATTTAATGACATTAATGGCGTGAGGATAGTGCGTAGTCGTGGTAGACTAATTTCCAAAAGATGCAAGTGTTTTATGACGGGTAATATGGCAGCCAAATTCATCATGCATGTTCACCAACGAAGAAATGCTTTTCAGAACACACATCTCAATCCACTTAATGACAGTCAAATTAAGCAAGTTGATGAAATGTTACGGCATATGCCACCTTTGTTACATGAAGAAGCGAAATCAATAGCAACACCTTTACTAGCTCGTCGAAGGTTGTCTTATGTTGAAGTCGTTGATTTGACGTAGGTCTATCATAAGTTTGTACAACTTTCTGGCCAACGAACTGTATTCGTACTTAGGCCACTTAGGGTATTGAACGTTAAGGTTTAAATGTTCCTTGTTGTCAGGCTTTACTAATAATTATGTAATTAGTTTTGGCATTTTGGATTGTAGAAGTTGTTATGAATGTTGGTTTGACATATATATATATATATATATATATATATATATATATATATATATATATATATATATATATATATATATATATATATATATATATATATTTTATATTTTTGGTTTGACTTTCATGACTTATGTTCTTTCATTTCCCAATTTTACTTAGTTTTCATCTGTATTCATCAAGTAGTATTATGCTTTTCACCATTGTTTTGCTACATAATTAACTGTGAAATGCTGCAATCTACCTTCATTATAAACATGTGATTTGTACAATAGTTTGTCTTTTAACTGTCTTTACAATATCCCTCAAATGATTGATAGATATGGGGCGAAAGAGTGTTGCATCGAAGAAAAAAGGTCTACTAAAAGGAGGACGGTCAGTCAAAGATTATTTTCCAGCAAAATCGAAAGCTGCGACAACTAATTCTGTTGACCCAAGCAATTTGAGTAAGAAATTTAGTTCACTCTTGCACATTCATGAAAACAAAATTCCTTATCAGTACATGACGTAACGTTGCACACACATGAAAGAAAAATATATGTACATTAAACAACCCTACACATGCATGAACTAATCAACATTAACTTTGACAGCCTCACAAAATGCAACCTCACCTTACAATGAGGAATAAGGGAAAGGGTTGAGGGTTGGATAAGGCGGATCCGCGGTAGCGGTCCGCCTAATCCAACCCTCAACCCTTTCCCGTCCCGTTTTTAGGATACCCTGAACATATGTTTATTAAACAACCGTGTATGTGCATGACAATGTAGAGTATGTGCATTAAATAGTCTTTTACATGTATAAAAAATAAGGGAAAGGGTTGAGGGTTGGATTAGGCGGATCCGCGGTAGCGGTCCGCCTAATCCAACCCTCAACCCTTTCCCGTCCCGTTTTAGGATACCCGGACCTCTACTTTAAATCCCGTCCCCAAAAAAGGGTTCACTCATCCCCTCTAGGGTGTCTTTTTGTCTCGCGGCCGATAATGTGAGAAGGGAAAGGGTTGAGGGTTGGATTAGGCGGATCCGCGGTAGCGGTCCGCCTAATCCAACCCTCAACCCTTTCCCGTCCCGTTTTAGGATACCTGGCCCCCTACTTTAAATCCCGTCCCCAAAAAAGGGTTCACTCATCCCCTCTAGGGTGTCTTTTTGTCTCGCGGCAGATAATGTGAGAAGGGAAAGGGTTGAGGGTTGGATTAGGCGGATCCGCGGTAGCGGTCCGCCTAATCCAACCCTCAACCCTTTCCCGTCCCGTTTTAGGATACCCGGCCCCCTACTTTAAATCCCGTCGCCAAAAAAGGGTTCACTCATCCCCTCTAGGGTGTCATTTTGTCTCGCGGCCGATAATGTGAGAAGGTAAAGGGTAGAGGGTTGGATTAGGCGGATCCGCGGTAGCGGTCCGCCTAATCCAACCCTCAACCCTTTCCCGTCCCGTTTTAGGATACCCGGCCCCCTACTTTAAATCCCGTCCCCAAAAAAGGGTTCACTCATCCCCTCTAGGGTGTCTTTCTGTCTCGCGGCCGATAATGTGAGAAGGGAAAGGGTTGAGGGTTGGATTAGGACCGCGGGTCCGCCTAATCCAACCCTCAACCCTTTCCCGTCCCGTTTTAGGATACCCGGCCCCCTACTTTAAATCCCATCCCCAAAAAAGGGTTCACTCATCCCCTCTAGGTTGTCTTTTTGTCTCGCAGCCGATAATGTGAGAAGGGAAAGGGTTGAGGGTTGGATTAGGCGGATCCGCGGTAGCGGTCCGCCTAATCCAACCCTCAACCCTTTCCCGTCCCGTTTTAGGATACCCGGCAACATATGTTTATTAAACAACCGTGTATGTGCATGACAATGTAGAGTATGTGCATTAAATAGTCTTCTACATGTATAAAAAATAAGGGAAAGGGTTGAGGGTTGGATTAGGCGGATCCGCGGTAGCGGTCCGCCTAATCCAACCCTCAACCCTTTCCCCGTCCCGCTTTAGGATACCCGGACCCCTACTTTAAATCCCGTCCCCAAAAAAGGGTTCACTCATCCCCTCTAGGGTGTCTTTTTGTCTCGCGGCCGATAATGTGAGAAGGGAAAGGGTTGAGGGTTGGATTAGGCGGATCCGCGGTAGCGGTCCGCCTAATCCAACCCTCAACCCTTTCCCGTCCCGTTCAGATACCGCCCCCTACTTTAAATCCCGTCCCCAAAAAAGGGATCACTCATCCCCTCTAGGGTGTCTTTTTGTCTCGCGGCCGATAATGTGAGAAGGGAAAGGGTTGAGGGTTGGATTAGGCGGATCCGCGGTAGCGGTCCGCCTAATCCAACCCTCAAACCTTTCCCGTCCCGTTTTAGGATACCCGGCCCCCTACTTTAAATCCCGTCCCCAAAAAAGGGTTCACTCATCCCCTCTAGGGTGTCATTTTGTCTCGCGGCCGATAATGTGAGAAGGGAAAGGGTTGAGGGTTGGATTAGGCGGATCCGCGGTAGCGGTCCGCCTAATCCAACCCTCAACCCTTTCCCGTCCCGTTTTAGGATACCCGGCCCCCTACTTTAAATCCCGTCCCCAAAAAAGGGTTCACTCATCCTCTCTAGGGTTTCTTTTTGTCTCGCGGCCGATAATGTGAGAAGGGAAAGGGTTTTGGGTTGGATTAGGCGGATCCGCGGTAGCGGTCCGCCTAATCCAACCCTCAACCCTTTCCCGTCCCGTTTTAGGATACCCGGCCCCCTACTTTAAATCCCGTCCCCAAAAAAGGGTTCACTCATCCCCTCTAGGGTGTCTTTTTGTCTCGCGGCCGATAATGTGAGAAGGGAAAGGGTTGAGGGTTGGATTAAGCGGATCTGCGGTAGCGGTCCGCCTAATCCAACCCTCAACCCTTTCCCATCCCGTTTTAGGATACCCGGCCCCCTACTTTAAATCCCGTCTCCAAAAAAGGGTTCACTCATCCCCTCTAGGGTGTCTTTTGGTCTCGCGGTCAATAATGTGAGAAGGGACAGGGTTGAGGGTTGGATTAGGCGGATCCGCGGTAGCGGTCCGCCTAATCCAACCCTCAACCCTTTCCCGTCCCGTTTTAGGATACCCGCCCCCTACTTTAAATCCCGTCCCCAAAAAAGGGTTCACTCATCCCCTCTAGGGTGTCTTTTTGTCTCGCGGCCGATAATGTGAGAAGGGAAAGGGTTGAGGGTTGGATTAGGCGGATCCGCGGTAGCGGTCCGCCTAATCCAACCCTCAACCCTTTCCCGTCCCGTTTTAGGATACCCGACAACATATGTTTATTAAACAATTGTGTATGTGCATGACAATGTAGAGTATGTGCATTAAATAGTTTTCTACATGTATTGTGGGGGAAAGGGTTGACTGTTGGATTAGGTGGATCCGCGGTAGCGGTCCGCCTAATCCAACCCTCAACCCTTTCCCGTCTCGTTTTAGGATACCTAGCCTTCTACATTTAATCCCGTCCCCAAACAAGTGTTCACTCGACCCCTCTACGGTGTCTTTATTAAAACAACCTTGTACATGAATGAAAAAACATAGTATGTGCATTAAATAGTCTTCTACATGTATGACAAAGCACTATATGTGCATTAAAATTTAACAGCTGTTGCTTTGCTATTTGATGCATTAATGCTAAAATTTGTCATTTTATTTGAAATCCTTGAAACATTACTTCACTAAAAACTCTGTACATCACCTAATTAATGTTGTTTAACATTTGAGATGATGGGGATGTCTTCTCGAAGCTTGATTGACAACGAAGCTACTACAATGAAACAGATTGACAAGGAAGCTTCTAAACCGTAAACTTGGTGACAAGGAAGCTACTAAAAACAGAACCATTTGTTCCGTGTCGAGTGAGTCCTCATACTAAAAGACCAGTTGATGAGGATGTCTTACCGAAAGATGTTGAAGAACCATCTACCAAGAAAAGGAGAGTGTCCATCATTCGATAAGAAAGATGATAGCAGCGTTGCTAGTAGGAAAGGAAGTCCACATAGGAAGTGTGGTAAAGATTATGATACGCTGGTAACTAGGATGAGTCCTTCTTTGATAAATAATTTTATCAAGTCGAACCCGTCTGAGAAGCAAATTGAAGCTATTCAGAGCATGGGTTTTGAGAGAGTTAAAACTTGATCGGAAGAAATCCATGGCCATTTGGCTAGATGGATTGTGGAGTCTTTCAATCCATTCGATTGTTCGTTGATGAATGGGGATTTGACTATCACGGATGAGGATGTCTACCTTGTCACGGGAATTCCTATGGGGCCATTAGATATTAATCCGGTTGGGAGGTATCTTGTAAAGAAGAGGGTTATTTAGAGGTGTCCGGAGATTTAAGGACCAATTTAGTACCACAGATATTACAAGAAGGTTTTACTAGAGAAGATGATTGAGCAGCGGGATGCTGGAGATGATTTTAAGAGGAATTTTCTTGTATATATTACTTCTGTTCTGTTGATGGGGGTAGCTAGTGATTATCCCAGCACTCGTATATTAAGTTGCTTCTCCGATCTGTCTGATGTACCAAAATTTAATTGGTGCAAGTTTGCACGAGTCAACATGATTGAAAATGTCATTTCTGGAAAAAGGCGTGACTAAAGACCCGGTACGTCCTTTAAGGGACCAATTCTCATTTTTTGTCTTATCTACTTGGATAGAGTCGTTTTCAAGACAAGAACGGTCGTTCGATCTTTCCCTTTGTTAGCCAATTGGTCCGATTTAACGTATCAGAGAGAGGGTGAAGATGGAAAAACATGACGCAAATGGTTTTCGAGAGGGGCGTGTAGAAGACAGATTTGTTTATAAACCACCCATGTCTGAAACTGACAAATGGGTTGATGATGCAGTGACGACACAGGGAAAGGAAAATGTTGAGGGTCTTTGGAGTGACGACAAAGGGAAAGGGAAAGGTTGAGGATATAGAAGAAGGAGGTCTCGTTGATAAGAAAACAACAGATTGTATCAAGTTTTTAGCGGGGACTCTTTACATTTACTCTTGCAGAGTTATGGTGCATTCTCAAAGGCGTCATGCAAGCAAAGATTGTGGTTCCTCATATGGAAGTCATTGCAAAATGTCGACTTTGGCGATTCGTTATTTGAAGGGTTTTCACTTTCGCAAACAAAGTAAAGAAGAATCGAGATGGAAGAAGAGGAAAGAAAGGACGAGGAGAAAGATGACCATGAATTGGAGGAAGATGAGAGAAACGATGAGGGTAAAGTGGAGGATAAATTTGAGAAGGTCAAGGAGAAAGATGACCATGAAATGGAGGAAGAGGAGAGAAAGGACGAGAGTAAAGTGGAGGAGGGGAAGAAGTATGTGGATTATATGGACTCTGATGAGTTTTACAACGATCCCAAAATCTTGGCTGATTTAGAGGGGATTCTGAATAGTGCATATAACCGTGTTGGTGAGGCATTTAAAGAACACCAAGTTACGAAGGAAAAGATGGACAAGGAACTCATGGAGGGGCCATCTTTCAGTCTCTTTCACGGTGAGGATGCGTTATATACATCTCAAGAGTTCCGCGAAGCACAGAGGTCTGGTGATATGTGTGATGTTCCCCATGCGAGCACGTCAACTGCACCTATCATTTCATCCCCTCCCCGTGCAACAATGTCAGCTACACCTTCAATCCCATCCCGTCCCCGTGGAAGCACTCCCGCTGTACCTTCTATTTATTCCCCTCCCAGTGCAAGCACATCAGCTGCACCTTCCAATCCATCCCCTGCATCACCAATACTTATCTCGTCACAACTGTCATTGAATGAATCTCCAATTATGCCTTCTTCTCCGCTTGTAGAACTGTCCCCAACCGTCCCCTCCCAGACTCGGAAGTGTAAGAGGAAAGTTGAGTTACCTGACGTTTTTCGTTCACCTTTCTTCATACGAAATGTGAACGTGATGGATGCCTTGAGTCAGTCTGAAAAACTGATGGGTGACTATGCATTTGCCGCTGACTTAGATGAAGGGTATGTATTAGTCTATTAATTTTGCTTTTATTTTTTTCTTATTCGGTATATGTATTATATTTTCTTTCTATAACACTGAGGTTTTATTTTTGTAGCGAGGTTCTGTTCAGCCGTGGCGGCAAGATTCTTACACGATATGATATGAAGACCTTGCTATTTAGTGGTAGCGTTAACATCGACGTGATCAATGTGTGGTGTGATTATCTGAATAATGGAAACAGGTTAAGAGATCGTAGATCAATTTCCCGTCTCTTTCTCACTGAAACAACTGATGTAAGTTTGATATTTAAATTTTGTTGGTCTAAGTTATCAACTTGTACCTTTTTATTCTCTAATACGGGTCACCTAATTGAAACAACAGATAGCCTCATTGGATATCAACTATAGAGACGTGAAATTGGTAAGTTGTTCAATATTTTAAAAGTTTTAAAAGTACATAATTAAATAATATACAAACCCAACTAACCATTGTTTGACAGGTTTTATTCCCTGTTGTTGCACCCAGCCCACTTCTTCATTGTTTTGATATTGATCATAACTTGTATGAAGTTATACACCCGTGTGATCCAGGGTGTGTAGAATTTCATGTCAGTGTTCAATATGTGGTATGTTTTCAACCGTTTGGCAATAAGTATGTTAAATGTCTGATTTAATTCTTATATAGCGAACTTATTTGCTTGGCATTGTCTTGTCTAATGAAAAAACAGTTAAGTGCAAAACTTTCTTCCATGATTCCAAAGCTTCATGCTACATATTTTGTAGTAGCCAAAGAGTATGTTCCAAATAAAAGTTTCTCTGTCGAGCGTGATACTGGAATTTACATGATGCGACATATGGAGACGTACAATGGGAATAAGTGTCGGTATACTTTAAAGCTGCTCAAGGACGTAAGTCTCCATTATTTAAGTCAAATTTTTAGTTGGTGTTTCTATATTTCCTGATGCCAGAAGCCATCAACATGCATGTATTAGCTTTGTTCTTTCATGAATCAGCCTTGTATGTGTATTAGATATGTAGGTATGTGTATTAGATATGTAGGTATGTGTATTAGATGTGTAGGCTCTGCGGTTGATTTCACTTTATATCATTGTTCAGAGAACTGATGTGAAGCGTTACATTGTGAGGGTTTGCAATGAAATTTTGACTTGGCAAGACAACATCGTGAAAGATCAAGTGACGTCTAAAGCAAAGGCTTACAAGAATGGCTGTGTGATTCGGTAATCAGAAATCTATTACCAACAATGCTTCTCATTACTATATGATGACTCCTGGTTTATTAAAAGTGTGCTATGGTTATGTAATTG
This sequence comes from Silene latifolia, assembly GCF_048544455.1. Taxonomy (NCBI): domain Eukaryota; kingdom Viridiplantae; phylum Streptophyta; class Magnoliopsida; order Caryophyllales; family Caryophyllaceae; genus Silene; species Silene latifolia. Next base: position 110,346,817 of record NC_133527.1, on the reverse strand, counting down.
TTCTGTGTTTTCCCTTTTTCTCCCCAGGAATGAAGTTCCACGAGACATGCCCTATACAGATGAACACTTGATGAATTTTATTAGGACAAATGTGGCAAATAAGGAGTAAGTTATCACTGACCATATAGCATCTTTTTGAGTTGTTTTTGTCCACTTTTTTTGTTGTGTGTGCATCTAATTACAATATGTGCATTATTAGTGACATTGTTGTAGACACTCCATGGTTGCAAGTAACCCAAGAAGGAATGTCGACTTTGTTTGGAGGAAAATGGATCATGGATATGGTAATTGACCTTGTTGGTCTTCGTTTAACACTTGAAAGACCAAATCTTGTGTACTTTCCGACAATAATCAAGGTATTCATATTCATCCTTAGTAACCGCTAATGTTTCTACTTGGAATTACCAACATTTTTCACAAATTTTCTCAACTTTCAGGATGTTGTCGCTAAAAACAGTTTTCAAAGTCGAGTACATTAAGCTTCAAGATTTGCCCAAAAGTCTAACCAAAGCTAAACTGGTAATTATCCCGTCACTTTTTAATTTTATTATATCGACGGAATTTACTACTTTGAAAGAACTTAATTAAGTTCTTGCCTAAGAAAGAACTTTATTAAATATCCTGTCTAACCTGTTTGTATATTATCCCGTCAAACTGGTAATTATCCCCTCACTTTTTCATTTCCGCATGGGCGTTTTTGCAGGCTTTCTTCCCTTAATGTGTTGACCGTGAACATTGGTTTGCTTGCGTGTCTGACTTTGTTAAAAAGACCAACTTTATACTTGACTCAAACTTGCCTAGGCGTCCTGACACAAGATGTAAATTTTTAGTTGAAACGGTATGATTATATCCGTATGCCTTAGGGGTTTGTTACCTCAATTTTGTGTTGGTTTTCCTTCGCTTTTATATTATTGTGTTTATCTTTTTTTGGTTTTTTGTAGTTATTTCCTGCTTTGGGGATTATTGCAAGAGACTTTCCAGGATACAAAAAGATGTTGCAAATAAACAATTTTCCGTTTGTGACTGTGGATGTGCCTCGACAAAAGAATGGGTACCTTACTTGTTTAAACTATACTCTACTCGTGATAAATATTTTCGATGGGATACACACCATTTTAAAGCGTTTAACAAATTTCCTTATTTCAAAAGGTATTCTTCATGAGTCTATTTGTGAAGTTTCTAGAAAACTTGAGTTGTCAATCATTATGGTCCGATCAGACTTGTTACGAGGTAATGATGTCTAAACCAAGTTATATTAGTCAAATATTATTCGGCATATTTTATTGCAACACTTTCAATATTGTTGTCAAATATATATGCAGAATTTGGATGAATATGGTGAGAGTGTGATTGTAGATCTTATCAGATGGGAGGAAAACAAGAGAACGGTAATAACAATATATTCCGAATGCTTTATCTAATTTTGTTTCTATTATTTTCCAATCAGTTTTCAATATTGATGTCAAGTGACTTTAAATGTAACAATATTTCCCTACCTTTTTTTTTGTAGGATTATACCTAGGTGTTTTTTTTGCAAGAATATGGTGAGAGTTTGTGTGCTTAGCAAATGGGAGTGGCAGAGAACCTTCTCATTGTCTTTTGTTGATTCTTTGATTTGGGCAGGCATTAGTTTGTAGGTGGACTAAATTTGTAGGTTGCAGATGTGTAGGTATTCCAAGTAACTTTTGCGTGTATGGAAGACCCTCCTACGTGTATGAGAAGGCGTTGTATGTGTATGCAATACCTTTCTACGTGCATGTAATTTGTCGACTTTCGGGTCTGTTTAACGAGACTTAAGCGTGCCTGAGGAGGCGTTATATGTGAATGGAACAGCTTTTTAACTGTGTGGGGCACAATTATGTCACTAGATTATGGCCTTTTTTAATGAGACTTGTAATGAGAATTACCCCATTTGTCAGGGTGTTGTTTTAAAATCCCAAAGTAACTTGCATATTTACATGCATGAGAAGGCGTTATATGTGTATAGAACAGCCTTCTACATGCATGAAAATTTTCAAAACAAAATTACTTGCATTATTTAGAGTTACCAATGTACTTTGAGCGTGACGTCTTTCGGGCCGTGCCTAAAGTCTTGATAGGATTGGCCCGACTTCTTTAATAATCACTCACATTTAAGTTTCGAGACTTGAAATGAGAATTAAAACCCACATTTAAGTCTTGAGACTTAAAATGATCCTAAAAACAAGTGTTGTAATGAGAATTAACCCATCTCATGGGGATTATCCCATTTAGGTTATCTGTGCATAAGATGGCCTTCTATATGCATGGAATAACCTTTTAGTTGCATGATATTTAACGACTTGTCATACACGATGATGATTCAACTAATCACATTTTATTTCTTTGGCATAAATTGGTCACATGTTTGACTTTCTAATTACCAAATTTGGAGAAACAATTATCACATGTGTATAAAATGACCTCATACGTGCATAAAATGAGCTAGTATGTGCATGTCATAATTGCTCAGAGAAACACATGTTTTTTATTCTTAAATCGAATCACAATTTCATCTTCTCAAATATACAATTTAAGAATCCGGAAGCCTCCCGTTACATTTATTACAAAACAATTGTTGACTTCTCAAATGATGCTCAAAAATAATCCTAAAAACTTCAATGATGCTCAAAAATAATCCTAAAAACTTCAATGATGCTCAAAAACAAGTGTTGACTTCTCAAATGATGCTCAAAAATTCCGCACATACCCAATTCCTCGCAAAAATCTTCAATCTCACACATAAGAAAGCAAATGTCAACAAAGATAAAAATTAGAGGGAAACAAAAAGGGTAAAAGTAGAAAACTTGCGCTAATAAGAGACATCACTTACTCGACTATTTGTCAGTGATCCTTTGGTCGGTCACAATTCCTGCTATCGTGGTTCGCCATCTGCCCACAAGCCTTGCATCTTCTTAGTGGTTTCTTATTGACTTCCCCTGCTCTTTCTCTTTGTGAAATCATTCTTTTCCCCGAGCCTTTGTTTTTGCATTGTCTTGGCGGCAAAATTGTAATTTCGCTAGGCACGCTTGTACCCAAGAGCATTTCAATTTCCGCATTTTTGTCCCTTTACTTTCCAATACTACTATTACCACCATCATCATCGACACTACTTGTTGTTCTGCAAGTACCCTTTCCTTGAACTCGCGTAAAATGGTTAGTAACTCATCACAATTAACAGGACTCTGTTCAACTAGTGAGACACAAGTGAACATTTCTGATCACAATTCAGTCAGTTTGTTCTTTTGTGCATCGACTGATCTCAATCGCAAGCAAACCGCCCATCGAATTGAATATTGGCTGGCGGGTTGCTAGTTTGCTCCACCTATTTAGTAGGTATTCGCTTGGAATTTTCTCAAAACCATAATCTTTAAGAACACAGAGAATATGTCGACAAAGTATTCCATGTCGTTCAAATTTCTTGCAATTGCATACTAGTTTCACTTCAGCTGTCTTATAACCCACCTTATAGTCTTTCTTTCTCTCACGATCCTTGACATCTATGTAGAGAATTGCACGATTCTTATCTTTTTGTTTGTCCCCAATGGCACAAGTAAAGCATGCTGCTTTTATTTCCACTTTGAACTCCTCGAAAATTCTCGGAGTGTAGGTTTCTGCTGCATGCTTTTCCAGGTCTAGAGGAGTAGCCAAGTCAGGAAACGAGTGAAGGAAATGTAGATTCATGTACATAATAACATACTCTTATATGTCTAAATAATTTGTCATAAAATTAATTACGGATCTTATGCATGCAAACAATAAAATAAATAGAGGAGAAATCATGTCCTTACATGGTAAATTTCGGCAATTAGGGCACAAAAGAGATCACCTTTCTCTTTTGTTCTTGAGCTTATTCCAATGGAAGAATGAAGATCTAAGTGTAAGATCTCTCCCTATGTATTATACCCAAGGCTCCTCTTAATTAAATTAATATTACAAATACTAGTTATAATATTAATCAAGGTAGAAAAATGGAACCAAAATATTTATAAACTCTTATACTATTTCGGTTTTTAGAGAGATAAAAGGGAGGATTTTAATTCTCTCTAAAACTATGTTTTTGGATGATGAGTAGAATGAATTAATCTCTAACACATTTTAGAGTAATAGGTAAAATAAAAATGAAAAACCAATGATGGTTTTTCACATCAAAAACCGGGTGGTAGGGGGGGCTTTTGGGTGAGCCAATGCATGAAATGGTTTGTCTTCACAATGCACCATAGACTTACATGGCTACTAAAGCAAAACAATCATTGTGTTTAGCTACTAATTAAACAATTAATTAGCTTAACATCCCCTCCTATTTTCGGCACCTTTAGCTAATATGGATTCCATATTAATTTTGTCAATTGTCAATATGTTACATGTCATATGTCACATATATTTGTTATGTATTTTTAACATATTAAAAATCAACGTATTAATAAAAATACGTCACATACAAAAATCGACTTAGTAATTTCATAATTACTTGTGCCAAAAATTTTACCAATTTATAAATCACAAATGATTGTATTTATAACAATTCATTCAATTTAATTGTTACATTAAACAATTTATTTCATCCGAGTAATTATACAATTTAATTACTCAGACCGTATCTTATTTAATCACATTTCAATATGATACGTAAATTTTACTTCCAAAATCGTCTGTCAATTTTCAAGTAATTTAATTAATTCGTAACATTATACGATTAATTAAATAATCAATTAAGAGGGTTGCCCTTTAGGTATGACCTAGGGGGTCAACTGATCACCACCGTCACACGACAGTAATGTCAAACTCTAGTAAGCCAATCATTACCGATATATGTTGACCAGTTGACAGTAACAAAATTACTTCCCAATTGTATTCATTTTAATGAGACTTAAACATGTGATCATCATGATCAACAGTCGTGATCGCATTATTGTCGGAGGACACATATTCCAACAATCTCCCACTTGTCCTCGACAAGTGTGCGTCACCAATTCTCTTGTCCTATTACTATCTCCCACTCAATGCAAGGTGTCTTTCAGGTCGTACTTGCAAGTGATCATATCGAGAGCGGTTTCCTCGATCCGGAGAATAATCGATTGACCGGATTTATCCACTCGGATATCTTCCGAGCGTGGCCACGCATTTCGATTCATTACTCCTCGAGTGGCCCCGAGATATTGTTATAACCCTGACTAGGGGTGGACAATTCTTATTGCACTCATTCCCTTCGACTAGCCACACCATCATAACCCAAAATATGCCCATTTGACCCCATTTACGAAGGTCGTAGTAACACAAATCAAAGTTAATCAAACTGTGCCATCTTAGGTGAATAGTCTTTAGTCAAAAGAATCGACTCATTTGAATACTATAGTAGCTCTCGCCACGACCAGGCTATATAAATTTGCCAGAACTCTATAAGCGGTCATAAGGCCCGACAAAAATGTTCCTAACAATCCGCCTATGTGATCGACTAGTCATCACACATGACTCTATGGCACTTGAACTTGCCATCAATCGCATCACACTCTAGTCACTTCGAGACGTCACCTCATATAAGTAACTATGGGCAAAAACAATGTTAATCCATGTTCACTTTAACGGGTTTCAATTGTCTCTACAACCCGTTTGGATATAACAATGTACCAAGTGAGTTAATAATAACTCAAACGACAAATGTTGACATCACACTCGGGTAGTCAATATCATATTACAACCTTGTGATGTTTATCATAAGTGTAAACACTTATTGATTGCAATAGAAGTTTAACATCCCATGTGTCCATGTGTTCAAACTTCTTACATTTGCAATTTCCTTCACATTCATGTTCTCATAGCATGAATCTTACCAAGTACACATTAAGGTTCTTGACCTTGGTTTTGGTTCTTTAACTTGAAAGAACTTTCTCACTGATCATCTCATAACGAACTAATTTGCGATGAATAATACAACTTGTACTGATCAAGTATTCATCCACACACAATGCACTAGGTATGTGTTTTGTAGAATCTTGTAACAATTGACAAGATTATTTAGCTTAGCACTTCTCATAAGTCCTAGCTTTTACTAGAAAAGATTGTTTATGAATAACCTCTTATTCAACCAAGCATCTTTCCAAAACTTCTCATTTCTCTTTCTAGGCATGAAAGAATTGGGATTCTCATAAATCCTCATATGTGCTCGGATTTTTCTATAATATGTGCAACTTCTTGACACACAATAGAACATTCCGTCAAACACTGAAATCGCTCATCGGATTCTACTTGAGAATTCATGACGTTTTTATTTTGGCTTACCAAGTCTATCATCATGCTCTTATGCATATGATTTATAATTGGACATGTACATGATTATTCTAATGGCGGAAACATTAGTTACTAATAATCATGAGATCAACCGTTCTTAGGTTCAATGAACTACCATGACTGCTAATGGTAATCCCATTTTCATTCATACGAATAACCTGCGCGTATGTTGATTTGATGTGTATCTCTTAATACTAATCCAACATCCCATGATGTAATTGGATTCATCATTGTCCATTTTCATCCAGAATTGAAAACTCAAAATCTTCTTTATGAAAGAAGGTATTAGCTCGTCATTCTTTAATGAGTAATGGGTTTTATACATTCAAGGATGATAGCTCCCACTAAATTCCATGTCTTCACATGAGAATTTCTTAACTCCCACTCAATTCAACATATTTCGAAATTGACTTCTCAATCGAAATTTGTCAAGAATATAAATTGCTTTGCCAAGTTACTAGGATAAAACCATATATGTTCCCATCATATCCTTTCAAAATGCCTATTTTGAAGTGGTCTTATCTCAACCTTACGGAAAGAGATTTTAAATCTCTAACACACTCATGTCATAATGATGTGTAGTAATGTCATTATTCAAATACAAATAATATTTAGAATAGGTCCTTCGGAATACCCTTTCGGAAGGAGGTTTAACCATTTCATAGCGAGGTTAAACAATGACATTTGCGTGGTTAAAACGTTGGCTATTGAAGATATCGGAATATCAATCTTTGCGACTTGATCATAACTAGTATGTTACTATGATTCATTTAGGCTCTTAAGTAAAACTCATGATTGAAACTATTGGTCAATTGATTCATAACCTTAGTCAATAAGCTTGTTAAGACTTTACATTAGTCATTTTTCTTCCAAAACTTCTTTTGGTCTCCTCGTGTAGTTATCTTGAGAATAAACTCTTATGATTACTTCACTTGGTCTCTTAAGTCATTTAGAACTAACTTGAGACTATAGATCTCATCCATTTGGTATACTATGTAAATAGATATACCTTTATTCAAATCATTCTTTCTTGCATAGATCTTCATTTACACAAGTACACAATTTCATTTTGCCTTTTCATTTTGCCTTGTGTCCTCATTTTTCTCCCACTCTATCTTTAGAATGAATACACTAAACATTCAAAGATAGCATATGAGACACAAATTAATGATGTTGAAATATAAGGAGAACTATCTCATAGATAGACTAATAGATATTGATTTCATATGAGTATTTGGTGGTTGACATACCTTTAAGAGAGTTCATAGACTCAAAGTCACTTTATAAATAATCATATACAAGCCTTAAGCATGTGGACATATAATGAAACCGGTCATTATATTTGTCTATTAGATCACTTTAAGCGAATAATCTTATGTTTCAAACCGCAAGCAATTTAAAGATGAAATTTTAGAACATAAAGGATAAATGATAAAACGTGTGACTTGGGTTGCAAACCAAGTCACTATCATCCAAAATACAAACCATTATCCAAAATACCTTTCCATGTCGAACATGGAAACTTAAAGTTCTAAAATTCAAAACATAACTTAAAATAAGACAATGAAAAACAAAGCTCCATAAAAGCTATCCTTAGCTTCTTCATGGTTTCTTATGCTTGCTTTTCTTTTCCTTTGTCTTTGCTTGGTGGCGGCCCTATTTACACTAAAAAGGGAGATACATTATCACAACTTTGCATCATAATACCATAGTTGAATTTAGAAACATAAAAGAAGGTTAGTCATTTACCTCTTTGGAGTGATCTTTCCACTTTGATATCACCAAGATATTTGGAACAATTCCTCTTCCAATGTCCCATGCCATTACAATAATGGCACTTATCAAGAGGACCCTTCTTGACTTTGGAGGTGCTAGCTTCACAAGACTTAGCTTTGGTGAATGTGGGAGCTTGCTTCTTGCCCTTTCTCCCATTCTTCTTGAACTTCCCCTTACTCTTTGTGCTTATGTTAAGCACATCCTTGGGAGGGTTCACATTTAACCCCATGTCCCTCTCGGCTTGCACAAGTAACTTGTGCAACTCCTCAAGAGACACATCCTTGTCTTGCATATTGAAATTCACCCGGAATTGTACATATGCCTTAACCTTAGACAAGGAGTGTAGAATCCTATCTACGATGAGTTCTTTGGGGATTTCAACCTTTTGAATCTTCAAGGTCTCGACAAGCTCCATGAGTTTGAGCACATGAGGGCTAACCTTTTGGCCCTCTTTGAAGTCGAGATCAAAGAATGCCGCGGCCGCCTCATATTGACGATCCGCGGAGTTTGTGAAAACATGGTCACAAGTTTGGAGTAAATCTCATTAGCATTGCCCATTTTGAAGGCTCTCCTTTGGAGTTCCGCCTCCATCGCAAATATTAAGACATTTTTCATTGCGGCGGACTCCTTTTGGTAAGCCTCATAGGCTTCCCTAGTGGCCGCGGTGGACCCTAGTGGTGGGCTCGGGTGGAGAGGCCTCGGTAAGGTAACGAAGCTTGTCGTCACCTTCGGCGGCTAATTTGAGTTGGGCATCCCACTCGGAGAAATTTGACCCATTCTTTTCAAGTTTACATCGATCCATGAAGGATCGGAGCCAAGATGAAGTAGCGAGTGGTGTAGCATTAGGTGTTGGTGTTGCCATTTGTTATGAATAAGAAGTGGTCTACAAAACAAAATATAAGGAGTAAAACAAATGTCGTTTAATAATACTCGTAAAAATGTATGATTTAAACAAGTTTTAAGCATTTTTCTAGTGACCTCTACCCAACTAGATAAATGATTCCAAGACCCAAATTCATATCGACTTAGGCACGGGGTAGCCGATGCAACCTTTATCAATATAACTCGGTGGATTAACCTTTTAATCGATTCTACTTTTAGAACTCTTGGTCGATAAAATTACTCTAATGTTTATCTATAGCCCAAAACACATCAATAAGGGCACGGGGTAGCCGATACAACCCTTATCAATTACTTTTGTTGAGTTCAATCCAAATTTCGAATAAATGTGTCCATTATCCAAACCCACATCAACTTGGGCACGGGGTAGCCGATACATCCCTTATCAACATGAATTCGGTGGATTAACATTCATCACCCACTTCCCCTACGTAACAAGGTTTGTACCCCGGGGTAGCCGAGTGCACTCCCTCGCGAAATAGGTTTTCATGGTTTCTACTATTTGGTAAGGCTATGTCTCAATTAATTGTTTTAGCGAGAGGTCATGTCAATTTATTATCTATCACGTTTTAAGTGAACTAAAGCGGTGAACTACGATAATTCGAATTGACACGGTCGATAAACTCGATAAAAGACAATGCATGTTTAGTTATGGCGATTTAGCGATGCATGTGACATAAAATAAAATGCAAGCATAAAGATAAAATCCTAGTATGGCCTTTCCTAAAATAGAAAAACTATTAATCTATTACATATTCGGAAACCAACTCCATTGGTCCCTTGAACTTCGGTTGTGGCACGCATCTCGAGGTAACACCGTCTTTATGTATCGCCATTCTTGAAGTAATCCGTCTTTTGGAACTCCGGAATGAATAAAATTACATAATAAATTACATAATTTCCTATTATACATTTGTAACTAAAATAAAATAAATCTATTAAATTACAAAACGGTGATACGAGATCACAATAAAAATTACAACCGAATCGATATTCCCATACATTTCGGGAAATACCAATTAAAATCTAAGGCCATACTAAGTAAAATTACATAATTCAAAATTACATAAATTATAAATATGACAATCATAAAGAAAATGCAGCATTATAATATGTAAGAACATGCTCAATTTTTTATGCTAAATCGCCTTTTAATTAGCCAATATCATATATTACTCGGTTTTTACGGATTCGCGTGATTTCAACATTTTATAATCACAAAAATACATAAACTCATATTTATGCATAAGTTAATTACCCTAACCTCTTAGGACTCAAAATATAGTCTCCACTAGTAATTTGACCATAATTAACTTTTATTTACAAAATTTGTTCATAAATGGACCAAAATTACAAAAATAAGCTATTAAACTTCAAATAAATCCAAAAATTTCAAATAAATTCAAAATTTGAAATTTAAATTCATGAACATTCTGGAAAAATTCCATGACACTCATAATGTTCAAAATCTTAGGTTAAAAATTTCGAAATTTTTTCGGAAAAACAATGTTGCGGTTTATCGATATTTAATAAAATAATCATAAAAACATGGAAAAATTATTTTCATTAACTTTTCAATTTTAGATCTGAAAAATATAATAAAATGCAACATTAAACGTTTTTCCTAAGTCATAGAATATGTTTTATTAATTTTCAACTAATAATGTCACTATTTATGCCATTTTTCTTCAAAAATTCATAAATCATGCTAAAAGACTTCTTTATAGCCAATTATTTTACACACATCTTGTAAAATTGCATGTGACAACATATAAATTTTCTATGACCAGATTCGAAATTTAACTCATATTAACCTATTTTTCTCTTAAATCCGAATTTAATAATGAAAAATTCATTTTTCGAGCATAACAAGTGCAAAAATTATGAAAATTTACAGGTTATCTCAAAATAATATATGTAACAACATATCCAAAAACCAACTTAAAATTCGAAGTATAGCTAATTATCGACCAAAAATGACATTTTTACTCATAAAATCACATTTAAATGTCATTATTATTAAATATGAACAATAAAAATCCGAAAAATTAACCAAAAAATCCTAAAACACTTTAGGACCAGAAATATTAACATGCATGTAATTATTTCGTGATATATCATAATAACACAAATTTTACAAGTTTTATTTTGTTATTCATATAACTCGGAAAAACTTTTAACCAATTTGCATGCAAACAACCGTGGCTCTTGATACCGATTGAAAGAAATGTAGATTCATGTACATAATAACATACTCTTATATGTCTAAATAATTTGTCATAAAATTAATTACGGATCTTATGCATGCAAACAATAAAATAAATAGAGGAGAAATCATGTCCTTACATGGTAAATTTCGGCAATTAGGGCACAAAAGAGATCACCTTTCTCTTTTGTTCTTGAGCTTATTCCAATGGAAGAATGAAGATCTAAGTGTAAGATCTCTCCCTATGTATTATACCCAAGGCTCCTCTTAATTAAATTAATATTACAAATACTAGTTATAATATTAATCAAGGTAGAAAAATGGAACCAAAATATTTATAAACTCTTATACTATTTCGGTTTTTAGAGAGATAAAAGGGAGGATTTTAATTCTCTCTAAAACTATGTTTTTGGATGATGAGTAGAATGAATTAATCTCTAACACATTTTAGAGTAATAGGTAAAATAAAAATGAAAAACCAATGATGGTTTTTCACATCAAAAACCGGGTGGTAGGGGGGGCTTTTGGGTGAGCCAATGCATGAAATGGTTTGTCTTCACAATGCACCATAGACTTACATGGCTACTAAAGCAAAACAATCATTGTGTTTAGCTACTAATTAAACAATTAATTAGCTTAACATCCCCTCCTATTTTCGGCACCTTTAGCTAATATGGATTCCATATTAATTTTGTCAATTGTCAATATGTTACATGTCATATGTCACATATATTTGTTATGTATTTTTAACATATTAAAAATCAACGTATTAATAAAAATACGTCACATACAAAAATCGACTTAGTAATTTCATAATTACTTGTGCCAAAAATTTTACCAATTTATAAATCACAACAGATTGTATTTATAACAATTCATTCAATTTAATTGTTACATTAAACAATTTATTTCATCCGAGTAATTATACAATTTAATTACTCAGACCGTATCTTATTTAATCACATTTCAATATGATACGTAAATTTTACTTCCAAAATCGTCCGTCAATTTTCAAGTAATTTAATTAATTCGTAACATTATACGATTAATTAAATAATCAATTAAGAGGGTTGCCCTTTAGGTATGACCTAGGGGGTCAACTGATCACCACCGTCACACGACAGTAATGTCAAACTCTAGTAAGCCAATCATTACCGATATATGTTGACCAGTTGACAGTAACAAAATTACTTCCCAATTGTATTCATTTTAATGAGACTTAAACATGTGATCATCATGATCAACAGTCGTGATCGCATTATTGTCGGAGGACACATATTCCAACAACGAGTACTTAGATTGTGCAATCAGTTTTGATTGAGCCCATCGTTGTGTATCCATTGCACTCTCAAAGCGCATCCAAAATTCAACAAGGGTCAAATTTGGATTAGTGAAATTGCTAAAAAAATGATTTTCTGACTCGGACCTCGAGGTGGTTCTCATCAACCCTCCTAATAACAAGTCACGAAAGTAAGCTGGAATCCAAAAATGTCTAATGCCATAATTTTCCTGAAGCCACTCATTATCCGATAACCCATGAGCTTCCACAATGGATGTCCATCTTTCCTCAAATTCAGCAGGCTCCACATCTTCGCCCCAAACACATGAGTTTATCTCTTTCAAAAACTCAGTTTCTCTACATATAACAGGCCCTACCTTCTCTGGCAACTTCTTCAATATGTGCCACATGCAATATCTATGTTGCACTTTATCTTTAAAGACTTTCTTAAGTCCTCCTTCTATCCCCAAATCTTCGTCAGTTATTATACACACAGGATAACGACCCCCCATAGCTTCTAGGAATTTCGTAAATAACCAAGCAAATGACTCCTTGCTCTCATTAATAAGAAGCCCAGCCCCAAAGGTCACACATCTCTTATGATGATCCACCCCTGTGAAAGGGGCGAATATCATTCTATACTTATTTTTCCTAAAGGTAGTGTCAAAGGATGTCATATCCCCAAATAGCAAATAATTTTTTATACTAATAGGGTCAGCCCAGAAAACATGTGACAATTTACCTTTCTCATCTACCTCAAAGTCAAAGTAAAAGGATGGACACATTCTTTTTATTTTCATAAAATGCTCAATAAGCATTTGAGCATCCCCTTCTGACAAGAACTTTTTGATATCCCTTGAAAAGTTTTTAAAGTCTTCCAATGAAGCACCCACATTCTGATAACCTCTGACATACTCCTTAAACATCCTATAGGTCATAACTGGACCTTTGTTAGCCTACCCGAGTCCTTTGCCTACGGTGTTTTTTGCCTTTCGCTTCACATTCTCCAGCCTTATTACACAAACAAGTTTTATGTATAGTGACACCCTGTTTATTTTTTTGTGAGCCATTTCTAGTCACAAACCCACATTCTTTTCCATATGCTTCATAAAAGGCAATACCGAGTTCAAGTGTATCAAAGACCATACCAATAACAGGCTTGAGATGGGTAGGACAACCAAAAATCCGATTCATGTTGCTTGAACCGGACGCCTCCTCCTCCTCCTCCTCTGCATCCTCTATTACCTCTGCCTCGTCTATTACTTATGCCTCGTCTACTACGTTATCTGCAAATGTGATGAAATTAAAGTAGAGTTAGGATTTAGATTTACTGGATAACTCAAGTATAAAAAAAAGACGGTTATATAGAACAAGATTCGATCATTCAACAGATTCAATGAATTATACCTTGTACGATTTCAGAACATCAATGTTAAGGGCGAGATATTTCGATATGGATTGAGATGCAATAACTTCAACCATATGTCCTTCATTTGTAATGTCATTTGTAATGACATTAGAAGAACTACGCGACCCCATTGAACTAAGAATGTCATTCTTTAATAACGACGACTTAAAATTAAGTAACTGACAATAAAATCATATCAGGGAATTATTACTAAAACTAAATTTAGAATTTTTGATGCACATATCAATAATTTGATGCACGTAGCTAATAGTTTGACGATTGCAAAACCTGTCTAATTCATAAAACTGAGCCAACAATATCACGATTTCAACCAATTTACGCAATTTCTAATTTTAAAGAACCCTAATTGCTCAAATTCAACAACTTTAATCGATTAATTGAAAAATTACAAACAGATCAAACTGTAAACCGTAATTTTAATCGATTAATTGAAAAATTACGAACAGATCAAACTATAAACCCTAATTTTAATCGATTAATTGAAAAATTACAAACAGATCAAACTATAAACCCTAATTTGACGCACATAGCAACAATTTGATGCACGTAGCTAATAATTTGACGATTGTAAAACCTGTCTAATTCATAAAACTGAGCCAACAATATCACGATTTCAACCAATTTAAACATTTTCTCAAATTACCGAACCCGAATTTTCAAATTCAACAAATTAATCAGCAATTTCGAAATATTACCTTGAATTAAAAGGTTTCATTCATGAAGGACGCGTCGAATAGGCAGATCGTTGAAGAGATTGATGGATCAGTAGTTGAGGATCAAAGGTGTTGTGAAGATGGTGATACTCGAGGAGAGAGAAAGAATGATGAGAGGGAAACGAAAATTGGAAAATGACGGAGTTTAGAATGTTTAGGGGCAGGTGGTTGATTTGCGCGCGCAACGTATTGTATTAGATTAGATTAAGGTGGTTCTCATGGTTCTCATTATGTGGGTGGTTCTCACTGGATCCCGACCCAATATATATATATATATATATATATATATATATATATATATATATAGAGGCGGGATCTCGTGAGTTTGGTTCTTATGGTGAGTTGTGAGTTTGGAAAATCTCACCCATTAGATGAAAGAAATTGAATGGCTGAGATTGAATACGTAAATCAGGCGCAGCCCATTAGCAAAACATGAAAGGCGGAGAACAGAACCCAATTAAAAAAGCATTCATCAACTACTCTCTAAACACAAACAAAAAGCCCCAATTTGTAGAAGAATCGTAATAAAAAAAACCCAAAATCTTTACTTGATTTCGAGAAAATCATCTCAATCTCCATGAAACGTTGTACACAAATAGCAATTTTTAACTAAAAAGGTTCTATTACCCTAAACAGTTCAATACAATTAAATGTTCGGCTCCCTTCAAATAATTGAATGTCAATCATTCAATTATTTTAATGCGATTGATGGTTAATTGTTTGTTTGTGATTAGGTTTGTATTGTTATGATGTCGAATTTGTGTAATAGATGGTGGATTTTGAGTTGGAATGTCGCTTTGTAGGTAGCTAAGCGAACACCATGGGAGAATTGAACAGGTTAGAGAACCAACAAGGTTGAAAAACGGGGATATCTATCGGCACAGTTCGATTGGAGTTACACAAGGTTGATGACGGAGGTGTCTTTTCTAAGCGATAAAGTTGGTATGAAATTTCTGGCATTTCCGGAGCAGCACGTCTTGTTTGAGTTACACAAGGTTGATTTCAAGTTAATTAAGAAGGCTGTTTTGGAGGTCCCTGACATCGACAGTATTAATCTTGAAAACGTCTGTATTTCCGAGCTCCACTGAATCGACTCAGAACTAAAACCCGTGTTACTACTCAGACAGTATTTACAATTAGTAGTTGTTTGCTTATGCTTTAAATTTGATCCAACCAAACAAACTATGTTGTTGGTTTTTGAATCTCGGAACTGTCAGAGAAAAAATAGGCAAAAGATGTGGGACCAGGTTTCACGAGGAGACGGGGCTGCAATAATGTGTGTTCATGGAGTAGATGGTGTTGGAAGGATGGCTGTGGCTTCAGTCATCCATAACCAAGTATTGGCAGAGCGGATCGATTTTGAGACCGTCACATGGGTGAAAGACGTATTGAATATTGCCGATCTTGAGTATGGATCGGGGCTGAGGCATATTCAATAAGAACTAGTTAGCAAGTTCCGAGATTTTGCTTTTGGATATGTTCAAGTACAATGGGAGTATGTCCACTTTAAGAGAACAGGTTGCTACTTAGTTTTGCAGTAATTGAACACTTGTGTTTGAGTTGCAAACTGTTACGAGTATAATAATTTTATTTGATTATCGAATTTAAGTGAAGCTAGAAATGGAGTGGAATGTCATAATTCATGTTTTGAGGTTCTTTTTTTCAGCTAGCACATAAGTTTGTTTATTGTCTAGCGGAGTGAGTTCTCGTTGTCACTCCAATAACAAGTACTAACACACGGATAATACTACAATAACACCAGAATAATACTACAATAATAGAACAATAACACGGGGAAAAAAAGAGTAAAAAAAATCAAAGTAGTAAAAAAAATGAAAGTGACACCGGAATAACATCACAATAACAGCAGAATAACAGTAGAATAACAACACAATAACACGTGGTAAAAAAAAATTAAAAAAAAATTAAAGTCGTAAAAAAAAATCAAAGTGGCAGCGGAATAACATCACAATAACACCAGAATAACAGCACAATAACATGCGGTAAAAATAAGAGTAAAAAATCAAAGTAGTAAAAAAATCAAAGTAGTAAAAAAAAAGTGACACCGGAATAACATCACAATAACAAATGAGAATAACAAAGAGAATAACAAAGACAATAACACGTGGTAAAAAAAAAAAAAAAAAATCAAAGTCGTAAAAAAATTCACGAAGAATGAGAATAACATCACAATAATAAATGAATAACAATAACAAAGACAATAACATATGGTAAAAAAAGGAAAAAAAATCAAAATCGTAAAAAAATCAAAAGTAATGAGAATAACATCACAATAACAAATGAATAACAATAACAAAGACAATAACATGTGGTAAAAAAAAAAAGAGAAAAAAATCAAAGTCGTAAAAAAAATCCAGGTAAAAAAAAGCACAATAATAGCATAATAACACGAGGTAAAAAAATAAGAGTAAAAAAAAATTCAAGTAAAAAAAATCCGGTACAAAAAGAAAAAGAAAAAAAGGTAACATAATGAGTAAATTAAAGAAAAACATAAGAGAAAACAAAAATCAAAGTGGTAAAAAAAAAGCATAATAACACGAGGTAAAAAAAAAAAGAGAAAAAAAAATTAAAGTAAAAAAAAAGTAACATTAGAAAAAAAGAGAAAATAAGTAAATAACAATGGTTTTATATGACATGTAAGATTTGATCTTGGCCACTCATCTTTAATATAATCTAGTGGCTGAGATTCCCCCAACTCACAACTCACCATAAGAACCAAAATCACCAAATCCAATCTCTATATATATATATATATACTCTATTTTATTGTTCCGTGGCTAAACGATAAATATACATAGGGATCACTTGATTAATCGTGTGATACTTTAAATTGGGGGAGTACCCACAAAATCATCTTTAATGGTACAGCTAATTTTGCTGTAAACGGATGTTTTTAACCCGTGATTATCATTGTGGCGCTGCTAATTTAGTGGAGCAGTTAAGAGCAATAATGCAGGGCGGTCACATTAATATTTTGGACCAAGCATCGTGTAACAGACAATGCCATCCCGTGTGCTTATACGGACCCATACATATAATAACATGTGGATACAGTCATTACCCTTTTTTTTTTGACAGCAGTAAAGAAAATGTTCTTACAAAGTACCTACCCGACTCTCGGAGTCGGATTTATTACTACATTATTAGGAAAAGTAAATAAATTACAGATGGGGTTGACAACCAATAAAGGCTTCTTAGTGGGACGATCAGAGCTGGCCAATTGAGCGAACAGTTATTTTCTCTTCTTTAACAACTGAGCCTCAGAGGAGTACCAAGACACACTTACGCCACGAGGACGTAGAAATTTATGGGAGAGAGGTCTACTTTTTGAGAAAGTAGATAAATTGTGTCTTGGAGGTTCCTCCCCTTTGCTTTGATTCCTCTTGGCCGTGGTGATTTTTCGTCTCTCGTGCCCATAATGAGTAGAGGGGTACCTGCAAAACAGAGGAGTAAAAGGGGCGCCTGATGGCTTCTCAACTGAGAGAATCTTACACTTCTTAGGGCGAGCAGCAAAAACGAAAGGCTGATGCTCATTAGAATCATCCTGAGCTTGGGGGACATGAGTACCGGGAGGAGGAAAATTGTCACAAATTGAAGATGCGCAAGACGTCCCGGCCCCACTAGTGGACGAGCTCAAACTTACGCTAGGAATATCAAGTTCTACCTTGATAACATCGGAGGGGGTAATGTCTTCCTTCATTGCCCCCCTCATCTTAGAATTTCCCTTTTTAGAACCTCTCCTCTTTTTCTTCTTCCTCTTCTTCTTCTGGTAACATTGTTCCTTTATAGAGTCTATCTCCTTAGTAGTCTCACCCTTAAGGATTCGAATTGTTAAAGTTGACAAATCACGTTTACGGTAAAAACTCACCGTTTTCCCTTCCAGCAACTTTTGATAAGAATTTGTGGGGATCCTTAAAGTAGAACTACCACCTCCCTTTTTGAAGAACTGAAGAACTAACTTATTAGCACAAATACTTTGAACCTCCGTCTCTTCCATATTCACACTCTGAGTATCCCTTATACTCACATCACTTTGTTCTTCCATCACCTCCGTAACCACGCTTTCACCACTATCATTTATACCCATATCAGATGCCGAAACATGGACAGACTTCTTGTTGTTCTTCTCCACGCAATCTTCATTAGCAACCTCCAACACTCTTTTTCCATTTTCCTTTATGAGGAGGTGACTTTTACCACCTCTAATTCCCTTAACACATCCTTATTACTTGGTTCCACCATTAAGGCCTAAACCAGATCCAATTCAGCTTTCGAAAACCTATTCAACTTCATATAAGCAACCGCTCTACGAAAAAGTGCCTTAACATTACGAGGGAATGTGTTCAAAATCATGGAGCATAAACCCGAGGCATCTCTGTATTCCTCAAGTTTCAGGGCACATGCAGCCATATTAGACATAAGAGAAACTGCTAGGTCAGATAGCGATTGAATATATTCACCTTCAATATCTCCTAAGGTCAGACTAAGTAATTTACAAGCTTCATCGTAACAATCCGCGGCACTATCAAAATCATTTTGCCTAAAAAGACCGTTCCCCTTATCTTTAAGCTCCTTCACCTCAGCTAAAATTAACGGAGCTGACCCCTGCAATTTCATAAAGTAGCCTAACATCCTATCCCCATTATTCTCCATAAACCCATCGCTGACAGTAATTACCCTTAATTGTGTATTTTCATTGGTTTTGGCAAAATTTGTGTTGGATTGTGCACTTAAAAGTAAGATTCATGTTTGGGATTATATTCTGAAGTTTGGGATCATCTCCATTTTTTAAAACATTTTAACAAGTCTCCCTTGTGATGGTAATATTTGTCACAAGCTTGCAACGGGTTAAGTAATATCCATGTGAATAGATAAGACCAAATAAAATACTACTTCCTAGACAAAGGAGAATTCAGAATTTGTGAAAACATTTAGGATATGTTTGGATTGAGGGATTTGGAGGAAAAGAAAAGAAGGGAGAGTAAGGGATTTAAAATCCTGTGTTTGTATAACAAATAAAATAAGGGTGGGGGAATGAAGGGCATGGATTTGGAGAGATCTATTTTTTCTCCTCCAAGACAAATCAAAATCTCTCTCCAGAACAGGAAAGATTTGGAGAAAAATTGTATACAAACACCCCAACTCTTTTCCCCCTTCTTTTCCCTCTTTCCTCCTCCCCTCCCTTCGACAAATAGGATCCTACAACCTGTTGTATAGTAGCATTGTACAACAGGCCCACATATACACTATCTAAGCCCAATAAAAATAAAAAAAATCTACGCATCTCATTTTTCCCTAATTCTGATTTCTCTACAGTCGACAAACCCTCCTCTTTCTTTTCTCTAAATTTCTCTTAAACGACAGTTGACAAATCTACCTTCTCTATAATTCTGATTCTAAAATGGTGAAAGGGAAGCAATTGGCATCATCATCATCAAGGAGGAAAAACGCATCTAACAATATTTCGGTGAATGAGAAGCAATTTACATCATCATCAAGAAGGAAAAATGCATCTAATAATACGCTGAGATAAATTTCTACACCAATCATACAAACTATTATGAAAAGAATACAAGCTAAAAAAATACGAGCACATAAGAAAACGAGCTATTAGGATAAGAATACGAGCTAATTTAAAAAGAATACGAGCTTAAAAGGATCACGAACTTAAAAATACGAACACATAAGAATACGAGCTATTACGATAAGAATACGAGCTAATGTAAAACGAATACGAGCTTAAAAGGATCACGAGCTTTAAAATACGAGCACATAAGAATACGAGCTATTAAGATAAGAATACGAGTTAATGTAAAAAGAATACGAGCTAATGTAAAAATAATACGAGCTTCAACCATTTTCATGCATTAGAAATTTTGGATAAAAAAAATTTCTTCAAGATGATGCTCACGAGTCATGTCATATGATTTGTTCCGCATAGTCAATTAGTTACAATAATTTAAGGGAGGAGAATAGAAGATGATTTATTAACTGGATGATGCAGGAAGATGAAGAGGAGCTAAAAAAATGGAAGCAGTCAGAGAGAGAGGAGGAAGATTGGATTGAAAATTGGATTATCTTATCTTTTTTTCTTTGCAAAGGTATTTGAAAAAAGACTAAAATAACCTTGATGTACAATGGTTATTATACATCCAGTTGTATAGCCTTGGAACTGCCTCCCTTCCCCTCCTAATTTGTACAATGGATTCTTAAATAATGTGTTTTATGACTTTCTAGACGATACAAATTCTTACATGCAACCAAATGATCCCTTAATTCTTAAAATGGATATATCCGTCTTAATATTAAAAAGTGGATCAAGTATCATCTCATATGTGCATATAAGACAAATTTGTCATTTTCCCTATACATTATGTTTCTGTTTTATTCTAATTACTTGACTCGTTTTAAGCTTAAGACGGATATACCTGATACGAGTTGGATTCAAAGAATGGAACTCGTATGGGTGCAGGGAAAACCAACGGACTGAACAGTTGATAAAACTGTCTGATTGTCGAAATATACGAGTTTTGAACGATGTAATGGACTGTCTGAAAGAGATTTAGCGTTAAACTTAGAACAACAAATACACAATGAGATCCGAATGCACTAGGTGCAACCCAATCTGAACCATGATATTTGAAGAAACTAAATGATCAAACAAAGGATGGATATTTGGCGAGTTAGACCTATAACTCGACGATGGTGATCAAGCTCAAGACCTATTGAGAATGGTCGTGAATTTACTCAAAACGTGTTGAATAAAAAAACAAAGGATTTGCCACAACGATTTTCAACCGAAAACAAGTGTTTGTATATTATTTCATGGATAAAAATGCAAAAGCAAACAGGGCTATAAATAGCCCAGATTACACGCCTAAAACGGTTGTTTTAATGTGGTAATAAACTACCTAATTAAGTCCATTAATTAGACTTTGACTAGGCTAAAACTTACCAAATGAAACACCCTATAATAACTATAAAAATCGAATACAATGCAGCAATAAACACTAGTTTTATGACCACAATTAACTCCAAATTATGACTCCCTAACAGCCATGTTATTAGACATAAAATGCAGTAAAAACAAGACTTAAATGATAATAAAACAAGGCTTAAATGGCAGCAATGAACAGTCATAATGACATTTTAATATGGCTTGTTCAACGACTCTATTGATCACGCACAAGCACCGAGCCATGGACTCGCCAATCCAACCATGTTGATTAACTAACTGAGCTCGAGAAATAATATTCGAACTATCCTTTGGACCATCTTTAGTTATGTAACACCCCCATAAGTCGGGGCCCTTCCTCTGGGCAATTCCCTTTATATGGAGGTGTCACAAGCCTTGGTTTCCCAAGAGTGTAGTGCGAACAACAAGTAAAGAAGTACTTTAGATTACTTAAGCAAGATATTATGTGGAATAAAGCAGCAGTAGGCAAATTGGTCTAGTGGATTTACACCAAACCAGACCTACTATGGGTCAAATGGGTTAGCAATATCTATCTAAAGGGGTCAGCTTGGCAGGATTACTCCCCAAGTACTAATTCCTCTTGGTACTGGAGGAAAATCTGTCAAGTTAAAGATGATTTCCATCAGGCTTATCAGCAACTAAATTGGGTCCCCAGTGGTAATGGATACACTATATCTAAGGGATATGAGCTTTTCCGTAACAAATCACATGATGTCCCTTGGTCTGGCTGCGTTTGGAATGTATGGACTATACCAAAACATGAATTTATAGCCTAGATATATCACCATGGGAATATGAACACAAAGAGTAAAATGCACAGATTGGGAATCAGTGAAGATAGTACCTGTTGTATCTGTGGAATAGAGGAAGAAACAATGGAGCATCTCTTCTTCGAATGCCCCTACAACAAATGTCTCCTTCTTTGTATGGGAGCTTGGATGGGGATAAACTTCCCGGTGAGCGACTTGCTAACTTGGCGCCTGGGAAGGTCTGGTTCTTAGTTCCAGAAAGGGACCCTTGATGCTGCTATAAATGCTTGCATCTACAATATTTGGCATCAACGAAATTGCAGTAAGTATGATTTAACTCTCATCCGCCCAAACAAGCTTGCTCGGATGATAATGGAAGAGATGAAAATGCGATTTCGCGGCTTGGATCGAAGGAATTTGAATAGGAGGGACGAGGATTGGATTCAGGGACTACTGCAAAAGGGGATTTGATCTTTTGGGTCGAATTGAATTCTGGGATTGTTGTTGGTGATCAGATAGGAGGAAAAAGGCGATGCTTGAAGAAAACGATTTCTAGGGTTTCCTGCCTTTTTTGTTTCCAATTTCTATCTGGTCTTGTTGTTTAATGTCTGAGGTTTGTTTATTTGTTTCGGGCTGATTCTATTTGGGCTGTTAGTTGCGATATAGGGCTGGATAATTGTCGGTCTGGCATTTGTATTGGCCTTATTGTATGGTCACTCTTTTTTTATATATATACTTACATTTTATCAAAAAAAAAATAAGTTGTAAAGTTAAGTAACCACAAGTTAAGGGATATGAAAATCATCCCAAAGGTACAACCAAATCGAATGGAGTTTAAATGTCAAAAACTAAATAAGAACAAGTGGCGACAACGAGGTAGACCGCTCCCAAGCCCGCTACTCAAACATGTGCACCTGTCGACACTGCTCCCCATATGGCCGGAAATCACCATATGGTTCATCACAGACATTCAAACCCAAGTGTTAGCCAATGATATAAATGTTCAATAATAAACGAGAGATGCAACTAACTTACTAATTTAATGAGGTATGAAAACAAGATAAGTATCCACCAACTCATCTCCTCCAACCGTGACCGGGACACGCCTATGACGTCACCAATACAACGAAGGTACTCGGAACACGTCCGTGGTACCGGGCCCGAGTGCGACTCCAGTCCCCTGCCAGACAACATGCCTCACCGCATGAGTCCCTCCATAACCCAAGTACTCAATGTGCACATTCCCTTGGAGTGGGAAGATCCAAGGGAGACTTGAGCGGAAGACGGTTTTCCAACCGTCTTCCGTCTCCAAAACCATCACCAACATCCTCCAACAATCTCTAATGTCAACAATTCACCAACAACAAGAACAATTAACTAAAGAAGCATGCCCTTAAATTCATACAACAACCAATTCATGCTCATAACTTCATTAATTCATTTTCTCTTCTTTTAATTGCTTATTAACATGTTATAGTGCAAGATAATTAATACTAGATTCATTCATCATACTCATTCTTCCCAAAATCATCATGAGACAACAATATGTACCAAACCCTAATTATCCAAAACATGTTATAATGAAACTACTATGAGATAAATGTAATTAATGGTATTAAATGAACAATTAAACACTCATAACACCATATCTAAGTAGGGAAACCCTACCTTGAGCTTATTTTCACAATTCCACAAGCTAATCCCTAGAAATGCTCCTCAATGAAGCTTCCTACACATATTAATTATTATAATCAATACTACAAGCTATTATAACAACATACTAACTTAACTCCTTCAATTCTTACAACATAATTAAGTAAGGAGTAACTTACTAACTAAATAAAGTTGTTAAGACAAGAAAGAAGAGAAGAAGAAATGTAAATCCACTTAAAACAAAGGAGAAAGGCTAAGGAGGTAAGAACTCTTCTTTAGAAAAAATTAGGGTTCTTGAGAGGATTTGATGGTGGAGAGTTTAGAGAGAAGTTGGGGAGATGTAGAGAGTGGTGAATAGTGTTTGAGAGGGGTTTTGGTGTAGGAAATCTGAAGTGATAGGGTTATAAAAGCGATATCTCACCAAACATTTCCCGTATAAAACTCACTCGACTGGCACACGGTCGAGTGGAAGCCCACTAGATCAAGTGGAGGCTCCACTCGGTCGAGTGGAGGGTCACTCGGTCGAGTGACCGACTTTCCAGGCTTTCCAGCCTACTGTATTGGAGTACTCGGTCCTCCACTCGGTCGAGTGGATATGCACTCGGCCGAGTTGGTTTTTTATTCGGTCTAGCTATACTTAAATAAATATGAGGTATTACAAGTTGTGTTGAGAATTAGCTCGTTGATGCTATCCAAAATCATAACATTCCTTCCCCCTATAAAAGGAATTGTCCTCAATTCTTGTAGCAGTATGATTCGGTCTAAACTTTGTCGTCTAAGTTAACCAATCAAAACAATATTTATAATCTCAACTAACTACTCTTAGTAGAGTGGCAAGTAAAGGTCGGATCCCAAGGGACGAGTATTGTATTGATTTATCGGTTGTAGAGAGTTATGTCTTAGTGTAATACTCCGTATTTATGAGTCTCTGGGTACTCTATCGAGTAGGCCTTACTATGTCGAGTAAGGGTGTGTTGCGTTTTAAAATAGTTTCTGACCTGTTGGGTACTCGATCGAGTAACTGGGATACTCGATCGAGTAAGGGGGCACTCGATCGAGTACCTTAGCTACTTGATCGAGTAGCAGGTTTACGGGGAGTTATTTCTCGGGTTTTGTTAATTATGCGATTAAGGTATATAATCTTTTCCGTCATTGTTCTAAACACTTTTCAAAACCTAAATTACTGTCAAGAGAGAAAGCAAAGTACGTTCTTCACTTTAATCGTATTGTTAGCAAATCCCGGAGTTTGGAAGGTCGGTTTTCATCGTTCATTATACCGTTGAGATCCTTGCGTCGAGGGTAAGACCTATGTACCGTTTTTATGGTATTTCCTTTAAGTTGTTTAAACCCTAATATGGGAATTTGGGGGTTTTGTGTAGATTGTGATTTGGTAGTGTTTATGTGTTTGTATGATAGGAGGAGGTTTTGTAGAAGAGGCTTTTTGATACAGTTGTTGAGACCGTCTGATAGTTATGCTTTCCAGGTAGGATTTCCTACTCAGTATTAGTCCCATAATGTGATGTTGGTGTGTTGTGGTTGATTGAATAATATAGTAATTGTATTGTGATGGTTTGTCGATTGTGATTGTTTGTCTCTGGTTCTCGAGGCGTGTCCTCGGCTGAGTGGGGTCACTTGCGGGAGTGGCTTCACGCCCTAGTTCCGCCCTTCGTGGAACCCGCCACGGAAGGGGATGTGCACATTAATGGACAGGGTTATCGCTCATTATGAGGAGCGGAGATTTGGTGGGTACGGCTGCGGTCTCCCCACTGGCAGGGCTGGTCCAGTGGACAGTCAGTGATTGAGATTGATGGGACTGATGTGATTGTGTGTGTGACGGTGTGAGATATTTGTTTATCGTATTGTTGATATATATATAGATTGTGTGATTAGTACTGACCCCGTGTTGTTGTTTGTAAAACCTGCGGTGATCCATTCGGGGATGGTGTGCAGTAATTGAGCAGGTTTGAGTTGAGTCACATGGGATTCTTTGGGATGTGCCACCTTTGTCGGATGATAGAAGTCTTCCGTTGTAGCTTAGTCGTTTAATAAACTTTACATTTAGTTGATTAGACAGTTGGTTTGAGAACTTGTACCCGTATTTTGGGATTTGGCTTGATTTGTACTTTTCACTAAAGTTATACTATTAAATGTTGTTTCGTTATTGTCTTATGATTATCATGCCTCGGGTAACCGAGATGGTAGTATCCTTATACCTGAGTGGTCCTGGTAAGGCACTTGGAGTATGGGGGTGTTACAAATGGTATCAGAGCGACGATCCTGAAACCTGTAACCAATGAATCTAATGAATATAGGGAGTCAATTAAAATGAACCCGGGGTAAACGTTGTAGGAGCTAATTCAAAGGCTTGGGAGACGTCCTGAAGTCGCGAACTTGCCCTACAATTTTGAACCGGTCACATGGGGGGGTGTATGTCGAGGTCGTATGCGTTGTTTGTCAGCTTGTGTGTGGATGTGATGAAGTATGTGTAATTGTTGGATATTGGGAGTTGAAAGTTGAGAATGTGAAAGAAAGATTGATGAGATATATAGAACTGTTGTTGGAATGAGAAGCATGATGCATGTTTACTATGTGGCGTTTAATAACATGATAGAGTTATTTCGTTGATTGTATGAAAAGTTGTGTAACATTATATGCTTAGTTATGATATAATGTTGGGATTTATAAAGTTGTTTATAATGTTGGAATATGATATAACATGCGGGTAGCGTTTTTGAGTTAGCATGACTCGATCGAGTGGGACTGACTTGATCGGGTGGGTATTTGATGAATTTGAATCCAGAATCGTGTTTTTGGGCACTCGATCGAGTACCTCGGGCACTCGATCGAGTAGGGGGTCACTCGATCGAGTAGCCGGGCTACTCGGTCGAGTATGTTGGAGGTCAGAAGGTCTGTTTTGGGTCTGGAGTCGGGGCACTCGATCGACTATGATGGGCACTCGATCGAGTAGCCTGCTACTCGATCGAGTAGGTTAGGGAAATCGATCGAGTATGTCCTGGGCAGTTTGCTTTCGTGTTTTGAGGTCTTGGTACGTATGTTTATATCCACCCCTTTTCTGATATAGTTTCAAGATGCCGCCCAAGAAGAATGCTTTGTATACGAGAGCTGAGCTTATGAACATAGATGATATCGTTAAGATGTTGGAGCATCGGGATGCTCTTACGGAGGCTTTAAAGACTGTGGGAAAGGATAAGGATAAGGAGAAGGAGAAGGAGAAGGAGGTTGATCACTCTAAAATCATCCTCTATATAGCGAGGTTTAACCCGAAAGAGTACAAGGGGGTTGGGGAGCCTAACCTTCTTGATAACTGGCATAGAGAGATGGAGAACAAACTAGATTTGGTTCATTGTCCTGATGAGATGAGAGTAGAACAAGTTGCATTCTACCTGAGGGAGGCAGCTGGCAAGTGGTGGGATACGGTGAAGGTGAGTGCTAAGGAGTTGTATGCGAACCAAGGTTTACCTGCTATACCTTGGGAAGAGTTTCGTAAGGCTATGAGAAAGGAGTTCGTACCGGAACATGTGAGGAGTAAGTTGAGAGAGGAGTTCGATGGGTTTAAGATGACATCTGACATTTCTGTGGCCGAGTACTACAGGCAGTTTAATGAGAAGTCTAGGTATGCTGAGGATATGGGTTTGAGTGAGGAGAATCTGGCGCTGAGGTTTGAGAGGGGGTTGACCCCTAAGATCATGTACAAGTTACCCGTGGGAGTCCTTACTGATGTTAAGGAAGCTTATGAGAGGACTGGGAGAGCTGAGAGGTTGGTGGAGATGGCTCAGGAGAGAGTGAGTAAGAAAAGAAAGGCTGAGAGTGAGGGTGGAGGCCAATCTAGTTACAAGAAAGGCAACCACAATCAAGCTAAGGGGTTTTCTTCTGGGTCAGGATTCAGTGCTGGGGCTTCCTTTGGGCGTGGCCGTGGAAGTGTTAGTGGTAGTTGGGGAGTGACCTGCTATAGTTGTGGTGGTGTAGGCCATAAGAGACATGAGTGCACAAGTGCACCTGGAACTTTCCAGAGACCTGCGCGGAGCTATGCGAGCAATAGACCAACTGGATCATGGGAAAACCGGAGAAGTCAGAGCTATCAGAGTGGAGGTAACCGCAACGGCGGTAATTCTTATCAGAAACCACCGACTAACAACAACAACAATCAAGGGTCGGGTGCTAAGCTGACCACATCAGCCAACACTGTCCATGTAACACTACGGATTTTCTTTGGTGACTACTCGACCGAGTAGAGCCTACTCGGCCGAGTAGTGCTATTGTTATGAGTTGTTTTGGTTCTGCCGATGAATACTCGGCCGAGTATAGTGAATACTCGACCGAGTAGAGGATACTCGGCCGAGTATAACTTTACTCGACCGAGTATTCGGTCTGGCGAGTATTATTTTGACGGTTTGATCAGGGAGCGTTTAAGATTTATTTTATATCCCGCGTCAGTTTTCAAAACATCATTTCTACTTCATCATTTTACGTTAACCCTAATCTCTCCCTAATCACTCCTTAATCACCCAATTGCTTTGTTGTTTGCGGAACCTTCGGAGTCCTTACGTACAATCCCTCATCCTACTGTTGGTAAGTTTTATTCTATGTTGTTGTATTCGTTGGGGTTACTGTATAATTAAGGAATTGGGAATATGGGGGTTGTGCAATGTGTAATTGTGTGATATGATTATGATATAGGAGAAGACTTCGTAGAGGAGCCTTTCTGAGTGTGCAAGTTCATTTCCACTGTTGATTTCTAAGGTAGGGTTTCCTACTCAGTTTACTGTTATTGTAAGACATGTTGTTGTGTTTATTGTTATCTGTTGATCATCGGAGTATGGAGTTTGTGGTGATGATGTTGGTGTAAGGGTGTTGATATGGCTGTGATATCTTGTGATTGTGATTGTGGTGGAGTCACTTGCGGGAGTGGCTTCACACCCTAGTTCGCTCTCCGTGGAACCCGCCACGGGAGGGGATGTGCACATTAAGGGACAGGGATTGTTTGTCGCTCATTGAGGAGCTGGACTAGGTGGGATCGGCTGCGGTCACCCACTGGCGGCGAGGATTACCTGTTGCGATGGGTAATCTGGCAGGGCTACACACTTTGGTGTGTAGTCGGTTACAGTATGGGAACAAAGATTGGAATTGGAAGATGATCAGTTGATTGTATCGTTTGTCTGTCTTATATTGTTGAGTTATACTGACCCCGTTGTTGTTTGTGGAATCTGCGGTGATCCATTCGGGGATGGTGAGCAGGCTTAACAGGTATTGCTAGTGTGAGCTTGAGGACTGTCTTGGGAGGAGTGCCATCACGAGTCATAGCATCACCGTCTGAGTCTTAGTTGGATTTCTTTATTTGTCAGACTTTGAAGTTGTATTTTGTTTAAAACAGTATTTGAGTTTGGATGATGTAAGCTTTACACTTTACAGTACTTTAATAAATGTGCTCAGTTCAGACGCTTTTTGATATATACTAACCTCGGGCAACCGAGATGGTAACACACTCTCATAGTAGGGTGGTCCTGGTAAGGCACCTTGGTATGAGGGGGTGTTACAAAGTGGTATCAGAGCCGAAGATTCCGCCACCTAAACAAATGAAAATAATGAACCTAGGGAGTCTAAGTAAAATGAACCCGGGGAGAGTTGTTTGGAGCTACCGCAAAGACTCGGGAGACGTCCCGGAGTCGCAAATTGGCCCTTACTAACTCGAGCCGGTAACATGGGGAAGTGTGATGAGAGCTAGGTTTTGTATGTGCATGTATGTGAAGATGCATGTTGGTAAAAGTTGATAGTTGAAAGTATGTGTGTTGAAGTTCCTAAATGTTGTGGTGGGAGGAATGGTAGATGAGACGGGTTGTGAATGTTGGTCATGTTGGATTTAGCATATGTACGAATTGTATGCTGATATGATTCTAATGTGGCATTAAAGTTCTTGATATATGAATTGCATGCTGATGTGATTATAACATGGCATTTAAACTCGTAATATTATGCGTTTGCTGCGGGGAATAGTGATCATGATAGGGGAACTTTATACTGTATACCCATCTATTTTGTAACTCGGTCGAGCAGGGCAGGTACTCGACCGAGTAGGGAGCACTCGGCCGAGTAACCAAGAGCTCGACCGAGTATTGATTTACAGTGAGTAGCAGTAGCTACTGTTTGTGACAACTCGACCGAGTAAGAGGTATACTCGACCGAGTAGTGTCTACTCGGCCGAGTGTTGTTTTACTCGACCGAGTGTTGTTTTTGAGTTTTTGAAGTTCGCTTCTGGAGTCGAAATACTCGACCGAGTATCTAGGATACTCGACCGAGTATTCGTTACTCGACCGAGTATGTTTGTATACTCGGCCGAGTGTTCTTTTGGCGGAGGTTACTACGTTTTGAGTGGTAGGCTTTTGTGTTTACGTTTCCGTGTTTCTTGTCGCCAAAAGATGCCGCCCAAAAGAACTCCCGCACAGATCCAAGCTTCAGAGATGACTCTTGATGAGGTTGCTCGCATGATTGAGCAACAAGAGGCTCTCCTTGAAGCTCTCAAAAATGTGGGAAAAGGGAACGAGAAGTCTATGGATGCAACACAGCTTAGCATCAACATTGCTCGTTTCCACCCTCCCACATATGACGGGGTAGGTGAACCAAAGCTACTCGAGAAGTGGCACCGTGAGATTGAAGCTCTCATGGAAATGGTTAAGTGCCCCGAGGACATGATTGTTGAGCAGGTAGTGTACTACCTAAGAGGTGAAGCTGCAGTTTGGTAGCAAAATGTCAAGGAAGATGTTAGAGCTTACTACCAGGCAGAAGGAGCTATTCCTTGGTCTGGGTTGAAGAGTGCTATGAGAGAGCAGTTTGTGCCGGAGCATATCCGACACAAGATGAGATCCGACTTTGATTCCTTCACCATGACCGAGGAGATGACAGTCACTGATTACTATCATCGGTTTTTGGAGCTATCTCGTTATGTTGAAGATATGGAGCTAGGACAGAGAGGTTTGGCTCTCCGTTTTGAGAGGGGTTTATCTGCTAAGATCGTGAGTCGTATGCAGTAGGGGTTGCTACCGACCTCAAGGAAGTGTACTTGAGAGCGGGTCAAGCTGAGAGAATGGTAGATCTCTCAAGAGAGATCGATGAGAGGACTGCTGCAGAAAAGAGGAAGGCTGATGGCGGAAACAACAGTCAGCCAACCAACAAGAAAGGGAATTTCAACCATGCTAAGGCTTTTTCTGGTGGAGCTGGTTTCTCGGGAGGATCTCGTGGTTGGGGAAAGAATGGGGGTTGGGCTGTGAGTGACAACACCAACCTTACTTGCTTCAACTGTGGTGGGATAGGCCACAAAAGACGGGAATGCACGAGCTACAAGCCCGGCAATGGTTCAAGAGCTCGGTAAGGGAATTTTTCTCAGGGGCCGACTCAGAGTTTCGCTAGTAACTGACCGGGAGGTTCATGGGGCAACAGAAGTGGATAGGGCAACCAGGGCGGTTACAACCGCGGTGGTGGTGGATCTTATCAGCGCCAGAACAATAGCGTCACTCAGGATTCGGCAGCCAAGCCGAGTACCTCCAATGCTTCAGTTCAGGGTGGAGGACAGAAAAACAGTGGAAAGCTCTTCATAATGGACAAGAAGGAAGCATAGGATGATGCTCATGTAGTTATCGGTACCTTTCTTGTTCATAATGTACCGTCCTTTGTTTTGTTTGATTCCGGGGCTACACATTCGTTTGTGTCTAAGAGTCATGCTGTGTCTATGGGTTTGGGAAAGTTTGAGGTTGTAAAAGATGATGTATTCATACCTTGGGGAGTCGTGTCGTGTCTCAAATTGTATAAGGGGGTATCCATGGTAGTTGGAGGGGTAGATTTACCAAGAGACTGTTAGAGTTTCCTTTGGATGGGTTCGAGGTGATTGTCGGGATGGATTGGCTGGGTAAGTATGATGCCAGGATAGATTGTCGGCAAAAGAGGGTGTCCTTAAAGGGTCCCAAGGGTGTTAGAGTGTCCTATAGAGGGTTTGTGGTAAAGCCTAAGTGTAGGTTCATAGCTGTGATGACTTTAAAGTCATGTTTGAGGAAGAAGTGCCCCTTGATTCTTTGTCATGTGAGAGATCACGAGTAGAGTCATGCCTTCCGAGATATCCGTGGTGAGAGAGTTTGAAGATGTTTTTCCTGAGGAAATACCGAGTTTGCCTCCCAAGAGGGATGTTGATTTCAGCGTGGAGCTTAAGCCGGGAACGGGTCCTATATCTAAAGCACCTTACCGTATGGCACCTAAGGAGTTGGCAGAGTTGAAAAAGCAGATACATGAGTTTCTAGGCAAGGGTTACATCAGGCCTAGTGTGTCACCGTGGGGAGCTCCAGTTCTTTTTGTAAAGAAGAAAGATGGAAGTATGCGATTGTGCATTGATTACCGAGAGCTCAATCGTGTCACAGTGAAGAACAAGTATCCGTTGCCGAGGATTGATGACTTGTTTGATCAGGTAAGTGGACCAGGTGTGTTTTCCAAGATTGATCTGAGGTCGGGGTATCACCAGCTGAGGATAGCAGATGAGGATATTCCCAAAACAGCGTTCCGATCTCGATATGGTCACTACGAGTACGTGGTGATGCCTTTTGGGTTGGCCAATGCGCCAGCAGCTTTTATGGACTTGATGAATCAGATCTTTACACCGTTTTTGGATATGTTTGTGGTTGTTTTCATCGACGATATCTTAGTCTATTCTAAGACTAAGGAAGAGCATGAGGAGCATTTGAGGATAGTTCTGCAGACTTTGAGAGATAATCAGCTTTATGCCAAGCTATCCAAGTGTGAGTTCTGGTTAGAGGAGGTCGCTTTTCTGGGCCATGTTATATCTAAGAAGGGGGTATCCGTGGATCCTAGTAAGATTGAGGCCGTTACCAAGTGGGTATCGCCGAAGAATGTTGCTGAGATTCGAGTTTCTTAGGCCTTTCAGGCTACTACAGAAGATTTGTGAAAGATTTCTCTACCATAGCGCGGCCTATGACATCCTTGATGAGGAAGGAAGTCAGATTTTTTTGGGATGAGAGTTGTGAGACGGCGTTTCAAACCCTAAAGGAATGCTTGACCACAGCTCCTATCCTAGCCTTGCCAGAGGGTTGTGAGAACTTTGAGGTATATACTGACGCTTCAAAGAATGGTCTTGGTTGTGTTTTGATGCTGGGAGGGAAAGTCATAGCCTATGCTTCGAGACAGCTGAAGCAATATGAGGAGAACTACCCTACTCACGATCTGGAGCTGGCTGCAGTTGTGTTCGCTCTTAAGATATGGAGACACTACCTTTATGGGGCAACTTTTAAGGTGTTCTCTGATCATAAGAGTCTAAAGTATATCTACACTAAGAAGGAGCTTAACATGCGACAGAGACGGTGGATGGAGCTGATTGGAGATTGTGATATGGAGATCATCTATCACGAGGGTAAGGTTAATGTTGTTGCAGATACATTGAGTAGGAAGAGCGTTCATTCGCTATGTACAGCTATGTCCTTGCTGAAGTTGAGGGATGAGATGTCTAGTTTGGGGATCTTTATGATTCGAGAGGGGGATACCATCGGGGATTTGACGATCGAGCCAGAGTTGTATGAGAACATAAAAAGTAAGCAAGAGCTTGATCCTAAGATTCAGGAGTGGAAGTCAAAGGTAGAGAGTTGAACGGCTTCCAGGTTTTCTATTCATCCAGATGGGAGTGTTCGTTTTGATGGGAGATGGTGTGTTCCTGAGGATGCAGAGTTGCGGAGAGTGATCTTGACGGAGGCTCATTGCACTCCTTATTCAGTTCACCCGGGTGGTGACAAGCTTTATAGAGATCTTAAGAAGACTTTTTGGTGGCCAAACATGAAGAGAGATGTAGCTGAGTTTGTAGCCAGATGTTTGACCTTTCAAAAGGTCAAGGGTGAACAAAGGAGACCACAAGGTAAGATTCAGTCTTTGGATGTACCAGAGTGGAAGTGGGAGTCGATCACCATGGATTTCATTGTGGGGTTACCTAGGTCACAATAAGGTAACAACATGATTTGGGTGATTGTTGATCGGTTAACCAAGTCAGCCCATTTCGTTCCCATGAAAGATACTTGGTCTAAGATGCAGCTGGCATTGGGTTACAGGAGGCATGCGGTTCGGTTACATGGTATACCTAAGGATATCGTTTCTGATCGTGATGCGAGGTTCATATCCAAGTTTTGGCAAGAGTTGCAAGAGTTGATGGGCACGACTTTAAAGATGAGTACAGCTTTTCATCCGGCAACCGATGGTCAGACAGAGCGGACCATCAAGACCTTAGAAGACATGCTGAGAGCATGTGTTATGGACTTTGGGGGCAGTTGGGAAGACAAGCTTGATCTGATCGAGTTTTCATACAATAACAGTTATCATACAAGCATTGGGATGGCACCTTTTGAAGTTTTGTATGGCTGGAAATGCCGAAGTCCAGTTTGTTGGGATGATAGTTCTGAGACGGTGGTTTTAGGGCCACAGCTGGTTCAAGATATGGTTGAGCAAATCCAGTTGATTCGGAAAAATATGAGAGCAGCTCAAGATCGTCAGAAGAGCTACGCCGACTTGCACCGCAAGGACATTGAGTTTATGGTAGGTGACAAGGTTCTTTTAAAAGTATCACCTATGCGCGGTGTTATGAGGTTTGGGAAAAAGGGTAAGCTAAGCCAAAAGTTTTTAGGTCCTTATGAGGTTTTAGACCGTGTTGGCGAGGTGGCCTACAGATTAGCGTTACCACCAGCTTTGGATAGAGTACACAATGTTTTTCATGTATCTTAACTTCGAAAGTATGTGAGCGATCCGTCGCATATCCTTGAGATGGAGAACATCGAGCTTGATGAATCCTTGTCCTACGCCGAAATTCCTAAGGAGATTCTTGATCGCAAGGTTCGTAAGACCCGGAATGGTGAGACGGTCTTACTCAAGGTCCTTTGGTCTAATCATAATGTGGAGGAAGCCACATGGGAATCCGAGGAAGTTATGCGAGAACGTTTTCCTAACCTTTTTTATCAGGTATGTTTGGTTACGGGGACGTAACCGTTGTCTTTTTAGGGGGGTAGGAGATGGTCGCGGTTGTGTTTTGTTTGTTGTTGTTTTGCTTTGAGTCGGGGTAATGACTTTTGTGGTGATTTGTATAGTTCCTTGGTGTTGTTATATGTGGTTAGTATAGACTTGTGGCGTAGTGTTGTGCTTTATTTTATAGTACAATGTGAACTTCGGGACGAAGTTCTTTTTAAGGGGGGAAGATTGTAACACTACGGATTTTCTTTGGTGACTACTCGACCGAGTAGAGCCTACTCGGCCGAGTAGTGCTATTGTTATGAGTTGTTTTGGTTCTGCCGATGAATACTCGGCCGAGTATAGTGAATACTCGACCGAGTAGAGGATACTCGGCCGAGTATAACTTTACTCGACCGAGTATTGATCCTGGCGAGTATTATTTTGACGGTTTGATTAGAGAGCGTTTAAGATTTATTTTATATCCCGCGTCAGTTTTCAAAACATCATTTCTACTTCATCATTTTACGTTAACCCTAATCTCTCCCTAATCACTCCTTAATCACCCAATTGCTTTGTTGTTTGCGGAACCTTCTTGAGTCCTTACGTACAATCCCTCATCCTACTTTTGTTGGTAAGTTTTATTCTATGTTGTTGTATTCGTTGGGGTTCTTTGTATAATTATGGAATTGGGAATATGGGGGTTGTGCAATGTGTAATTGTGTGATATGATTATGATATAGGAGAAGACTTCGTAGAGGAGCCTTTACGAGTGTGCAAGTTCATTTCCTTTGTTGATTTCTAAGGTAGGGTTTCTTACTTACTCGGTTCATTGTTATTGTAAGACATGTTGTTGTGTTTATTGTTATCTGTTGATCATCGGAGTATGGAGTTTGTGGTGGTGATGTTGGTGTAAGGGTGTTGAGATGGTGTGATATCTTGTGATTGTGATTGTGGTGGAGTCACTTGCGGGAGTGGCTTCACACCTAGTTCGCCCTCCGTGGAACCCGCCACGGGAGGGGATGTGCACATTAAGGGACAGGGATTGTTTGTCGCTCATTGAGGAGCCGGACTAGGTGGGATCGGCTGCGGTCACCCACTGGCGGCGAGGATTACTTGTTGCGATGGGTAATCTGGCGGGGCTACACACTTTGGTGTGTAGTCGATTCTGATATGGGAACAAAGATTGGAATTGGAAGATGATCGAGTTGATTGTATCGTTTGTCTGTCTTATATTGTTGAGTAATACTGACCCCGTTGTTGTTTGTGGAATCTGCGGTGATCCATTCGGGGATGGTGAGCAGGCTTGACAGGTATTGCTAGTGTGAGCTTGGGGACTGTCTTGGGAGGAGTGCCATCACGAGTCATAGCATCACCGTTTGAGTCTTAGTTGGATTTCTTTATTTGTCAGACTTTGAAGTTGTATTTTGTTTAAAACAGTATTTGAGTTTGGATGATGTAAGCTTTACACTTTACAGTACTTTAATAAATGTGCTCAGTTCAGACGCTTTTTGATATATACTAACCTCGGGCAACCGAGATGGTAACACACTTTCATGGTAGGGTGGTCCTGGTAAGACACCTTGGTATGAGGGGGTGTTACAGTCCAGGGAGGTGGACAGAAGACAAGTGGAAATCTTTTCATGATGGAGAAGAAAGCAGCTGAAGATGATGCACACGTTATCACCGGTACTTTTCTTGTTAACGGTATTCATACCTTTGTTTTGTTTGATTCGGGGGCGTCTCAGTCGTTTGTATCTTCGAGTCATGTTAAACGGTTGGGTTTGAGGGTATATGAGTCTGTTAGTGAGGAAGTTTTTATACCTTCGGGTGAGTCTGTAACATGTGGGAGGTTATATAGGGATGTACCTATGATAGTTGGGCAAGTTGATCTACCTGTAGACTTGCTAGAGTTTCCTTTTAGCGGTTTTGAGATGATAGTTGGGATGGATTGGTTGGGAAAGTATAAAGCTAAGATAGACTGTCATCAAAAGAAAGTGTCTTTAAGAGGTCCTAAGGGTGTTAGTGTGTCTTATCGTGGGTTTCTGGTCAAACCCAAAGTTAAGTTGATTGCAGCTGTTACTTTGAAGTCTTATTTGAGGAAGGGATGCCCTTTGATCTTGTGCCATGTGAGAGATGACCGGATAGAGAGTCCGACGGTTGATCAGATACCAGTGGTGGGAGAGTTTGAGGATGTGTTTCCAGAGGAGATTCCGGGGTTGCCACCGAAGAGGGAGATAGTTTTCACAGTTGAGTTGAAACCGGGGACGGGGCCAATCTCTAAGGCACCGTACCGGATGGGTCCTAAGGAGATGGAGGAGCTTAGGAAGCAGTTAGATGATTTGATAGAGAAGGGATACATTAGACCAAGTGTATCGCCGTGGGGAGCACCAGTCCTTTTTGTGAAGAAGAAAGATGGGAGTTTGAGGTTGTGCATAGACTTTAGAGAGCTGAACCAAGTGACAGTGAAGAACAAGTATCCTTTGCCAAGGATAGTTGACTTGTTTGATCAGTTGAGTGGTGCATCAGTCTTTTTCAAGATTGATTTGAGGTCGGGGTACCATCAGGTGAAGATTAGAGAGGTGGACATACCAAAGACAGCTTTCACGTCGAGGTATGGCCATTATGAGTATGTGGTGATGCCGTTTGGGTTATCTAATGCACCGGCAGTGTTTATGGATTTGATGAATAGGATCTTCAGACAGTTTTTGGATAAGTTTGTGGTGGTGTTTATCGATGACATCTTAGTATACTCCAAGACTAAGGAGGAGCATGAGGAGCATCTGAGGATTGTGTTGCAGACTTTGAGGGAGCATGAGTTGTATGCTAAACTGTCCAAGTGCGAGTTCTGGTTAGAGAAAGTTGCTTTTCTGGGGCATGTGATCTCTAAGGAAGGAGTAGCTGTGGATCCGGCGAAGATTGAGGCAGTGACAAAGTGGGAAGCACCAAAGAATGTTGCTGAGATCAGGAGTTTTCTGGGTTTAGCTGGGTACTACAGACGGTTTGTGAAAGATTTCTCCAAGATAGCTAGACCTATGACAGCGTTGATGAGAAAAGAGAACAGGTTTCGTTGGGATGAGAGTTGTGAGATGGCGTTCCAAACATTAAAGGAGCGTTTGACCATAGCTCCTATCTTAGCATTGCCTGAAGGGATCGAGAACTTTGAGGTTTATTACAGATGCCTCAAAGAATAGGTTGGGATATGTGTTGATGCAGAACGGTAAAGTGATTGCCTATGCTTCTAGGCAATTGAAGCCTTATGAGGAGAACTACTCTACTCATGATCTGGAGTTGGGTGCAGTGGTGTTTGCTCTCAAGATATGGAGACATTACCTTTATGGAGCAATCTTTAAGGTATTTTCTGATCACAAGAGTCTTAAGTATTTTTTCACTCAAAAGGAGTTGAACATGAGACAGAGGAGGTGAATGGAGCTGATTGGCGACTATGACATGGAAATTATCTACCATGAAGGGAAGGCCAATGTTGTTGCAGATGCTTTGAGTAGGAAGAGTGTACATTCTTTGTGTACAGCTCTATCTTTGATGAGGTTGAGGGATGAGGTAGCGAAGTTTGGTATACATATGATGCATAGAGGAGATGTTGTGGGGGATTTGACAGTACAGCCTGATCTTTATAAGGATATTCGTGGTAAACAGGCTTTGGATCCTAAGATGGTTGAGTGGAGAGCTGGAGTAGAGAAAGAGACAGTGTCTCGAATCTCCATTCACACAGATGGTAGTTTGAGGTTCGATGGTAGGTGGTGTGTCCCTAATGATGAGGAGCTGAAAAAGACAATCATGACAGAGGCACATTGTACACCATATTCAGTACATCCAGGTGGTGACAAGCTATACAAGGATTTGAAGAACATGTTTTGGTGGCCTGGGATGAAGAAAGAAACAGCAGAGTTTGTGGCCCGTTGTTTGACATGCCAGAGAGTTAAAGGGGAACAGCGACGACCACAAGGTAAGATTCAGTCTTTAGAGGTACCTGAATGGAAGTAGGAGTCCATTTCTATGGATTTTATTGTGGGTTTGCCAAAGAGTCAACAGGGTAACAACATGGTTTGGGTAATAGTGGATCGACTGACAAAGTCAGCTCACTTTGTTCCAATGAAAGATACATGGACTAAAGCACAATTGGCTATGGCCTATCGAAAGAACGTGCTTAAGTGACATGGAGTCTCTAAGGACATAGTGTCTGACAGAGATGCGAGATTTATATCAAGGTTTTGGAAAGAGTTGCAGGAATCGTTGGGAACAACTTTGAAGATGAGTACAGCATTTCATCCTGCGACAGACGGTCAGACTGAGAGAACGATCAAAACTCTTGAGGATATGTTACGAGCTTGTGTGATGGACTTTGGTGGTAGCTGGGAACAGAGGTTGGATTTGATAGAGTTTTCTTACAACAACAGCTACCACACTAGTATTGGTATGGCACCGTTTGAGGCTTTGTATGGGAGGAGATGTAGGAGTCCTATTTGTTGGGACGATAGTGCTGAGGCAGTGGTTTTAGGACCAGATATGGTACATGAGACGGTTGAACAGATTAAGATGATCAGGGAACGGATGAGAGCAGCTCAGGATAGGCAAAAGAGCTATGCAGATCTACATCGCCGAGATATAGAGTTTCAGGTTGGGGACAAGGTTCTTCTGAAAGTGTCTCCTATGCGTGGGATAATAAGATTTGGGAAGAAAGGCAAGCTGAGTCAGAAGTTTATCGGGCCTTATGAGATCTTAGAGCGAGTTGGGGAAGTTGCATATCATCTGGCTTTACCAACTGCGTTAGAGAGAGTGCATAATGTGTTTCATGTATCGCAGCTGCGGAAGTATGTGAGTGATCCGTCACATGTGTTAGAGGCAGAGAGATTAGAGCTAGATGAGCCCTTATCATATCTTGAGGTACCTAAGCAGATTCTTGACCGAAAGGTTAGAAAGACTAGGAGTGGTGAGACAGTGTTGCTTAAGATCCTTTGGTCTAATCACGAGACCGAGGAAGCTACATGGGAACCAGAGGAAGCTATGAAAGAGCGTTACCCTTTCATTTTTTATCAGGTATGTATGGTTACGGGGACGTAACCTTGTTTCTTTTAGGGGGGTAGGAGATGATCGCGAAAACTTTTTAAGAGTTTTTGTACCCTTTTGTATGTTGTGTCGGTATGGTTGTCGGGATGAGTTTGGGTTAGTAACATGTCTTATGTTGAGTTTTGTCGTGGTTGTTGAGTCGGGAGTGTTGTGGGTGTATCTTTGTTTTGTGGTGGTTTGAACTTCGGGGACGAAGTTCCTTTTAAGGAGGGAAGACTGTAATACTCCGTATTTATGAGTCTCTGGGTACTCTATCAAGTAGGCCTTACTCTGTCGAGTAAGGGTGTGTTGCGTTTCAAAATAGTTTCTGACCTGTTGGGTACTCGATCGAGTAACTAGGATACTCGATCGAGTAAGGGGGCACTCGATCAAGTACCTTAGCTACTCGATCGAGTAGCCGGTTTACGGGGAGTTATTTCTCGGGTTTTGTTAATTATGCGATTAAGGTATATAATCTTTTCCGTCATTGTTCTAAACACTTTTCAAAACCTAAATTACTGTCAAGAGAGAAAGCAAAGTACGTTCTTCACTTTAATCGCATTGTTAGCAAATCCCGGAGTTTGGAAGGTCGGTTTTCATCGTTCGTTATACCGTTGAGATCCTTGCGTCGAGGGTAAGACCTATGTACCGTTTTTATGGTTTTTCCTATAAGTTGTTTAAACCCTAATATGGGAATTTGGGGGTTTTGTGTAGATTGTGATTTGGTAGTGTTTATGTGTTTGTATGATAGGAGGAGGTTTTGTAGAAGAGGCTTTTTGATACAGCTGTTGAGACCGTCTGATAGTTATGCTTTCCAAGTAGGATTTCCTACTCAGTATTAGTCCCATAAGTTGATGTTGGTGTGTTGTGGTTGATTGAATAATATAGTAATTGTATTGTGATGGTTCGTCGATTGTGATTGTTTGTCTCTGGTTCTCGAGGCGTGTCCTCGGCTGAGTGGGGTCACTTGCGGGAGTGGCTTCACGCCCTAGTTTTGCCCTTCGTGGAACCCGCCACGGAAGGGGATGTGCACATTAATAGACAGGGTTATCGCTCATTATGAGGAGCGGGGATTTGGTGGGTACGGCTGCGGTCCCCCACTGGCAGGGATGGTCCAGTGGACAGTCGGTGATTGAGATTGATGGGACTGATGTGATTGTGTGTGTGACGGTGTGAGATATCTGTTTATCGTATTGTTGATATATGTATAGATTGTGTGATTAGTACTGACCCCATGTTGTTGTTTGTAAAACTGCGGTGATCCATTCGGGGATGGTGAGCAAGAATTGAGCGAGTTTGAGTTGAGTCACATGGGATTCTTTGGGATGTGCCACCGTCGGATGATAGAAGTCTTCCGTTGTAGCTTAGTCGTTTAATAAACTTTACATTTAGTTGATTAGACAGTTGGTTTGAGAACTTGTACCCGTATTTTGGGATTTGGCTTGATTTGTACTTTTCACTAAAGTTATACTATTAAATGTTGTTTCGTTATTGTCTTATGATTATCATGCCTCGGGTAACCGAGATGGTAGTATCCTTATACCTGAGTGGTCCTGGTAAGGCACTTGGAGTATGGGGGTGTTACACTTAGCGTGTCACAATTTGGGTTGAGTTTGAGGTTTGCAATCTAAACTACTTAACAATGAAATGTAAAGAAATGAAAGCAAAACAAAGCAAATAAACAATTAGAGTTTGTAAACAATTGATTAAGGCACTAGGGTGTCATGGGTTTATAGGGAAATCATGGTGAAGATCATACAAACAAGTTTACATAGATGCAAGCAAATTATTGTTGTAGTGGAATCGAGTTAGTTTATGTCTTACAATTCCTAGGAAGATTTGGTTCCCGGAGCCGAGTCAGTCAAGACTTTACAACACCTACAAGTCGACTTAGTTTCTTCCTATTCAATCATATGCATGGTCTAACAAGATTTGAGTTAGTTTATATCTTACAAGTCTTGTTGAATGGATAAGAGATTCATGCTAGGTTGTCAATCAAGCATTTCATCAAACATAACATGTGCATAAGTTGAAACTACAAAAAGCAAGCATTCATATGAAAACATATTAAATTAAGTATGGATCTCCCCCCATGATTAATTCCCCTAATCCCCCATTAACCCTAGCTAGGAGACTACGCACTCATGATCATGGTAAACGTGCTAATAAGGGTGTCAATCATACTTGATACCCGTCGTTGTGAGTACCAAAGATAAAATTTATAATCTCTTATTAAGACTAACCTAGGCTAGTGGTAACAGGGTCGAACCACAAGGAGGCAGTTGTAAACTTTAGTTGATTTATGTTCAGTCTGAGGTAACTATTGTGGGGGTTGAATTGAATTGGTCGACAGCTAAAGTGAACAAAGATAATAAACTAAATAAACGAATTAAACAGATAAAAGAAGGGTACTAGGATGGTCGGGTCATTATAGCTTCGGCGGCAGCAAACTAAGTTGGTCTGAATCAAACACAGGTAAGGCGGGAAATAAAGAGGTCCTCTCGGTCCACTCTTAACAAATAGCATCTCTCGATCTCGCTATAGGTCCCTAATGTCACTAATACTAACTTTCGTCCTGAAAAGTGACTAATGGTCCAAACTATACCTATCTTTCGATCTTAGCACAGTTTAGTCGATTTAATTGATAGTCTAATAACCTCCCCTACCTTTCGATCTAATGGGCCAGTAACGAAATAGGTATCTAACTGGTCGCATGCATTCCATTCGTTAAATACAAGATTAAAACAATTAAAACGAATATAAAACCCTACGAGGTCAGTCGATCGACTGGCAATGTCAGTCGATCGACCAACACGCGAGACAGTCCTCTCTAATCTAATGCCGCCTATGCCGTAAATCGCCTACATCCTAGCACTAAAGAATTAGCTACTCATGCTAAAGATGAAAACAACAATAAAACTCATAACGATTACTGAATTCATGCTTAAGGAAAATAACAACAATGACAATACGATAATTGGCTTTCGGGACACTAGCTATCAATTATATACTAATAATGAAAGTAAAACAATAAACTAAAAGCAGAATGAATACCGAGATTTAAGAGAAAAGATTAGGAACAAGGGCAGAATTCCAATGCTAAAATCGATATCCCAAACCCTAGTTGCTCGAAATAAACTGAAACTGAAAGTACTGTATTGTGATAAAACTTGGATAAAAACTTGATATCTCAACTGATGGTTTTATGTTACGTTATATAGCAATCAACGCAACATCTTATTTCCTAAACCTAAACTTCACGGGCTTCAAGATTCACGGTCTTTCAATTCACGTCTGGAATAGAAATCTGGTCGATCGACTGATAATGCTGGTCGATCGACTGCTCCTCAGCAAACAGTGGCTTCTGGAACCCGAGCATTGGTCGATCGACTGAAGGTGGTAGTCGATCGACCGGCTGAGCTGCTACTTGACTTCTTAAAATACGTGAACTTGTCTTTTGGGCCTTGGATTGCGCACCAAGTTCGCTTCCCGAGTCTTTACTCCATGTCAAATGCAATGCAAGGTACTCGGGGACGGATTTAGCTCAATTTCCGCTGGATTCTTCACATTCCTGCAATAATGTACAAAAACACGAAAGTAGACGGAAATAGGGAGAATAGTAGCATAAACTACATAAATAAGCTCTTAAATGCGTGTAAAATGAGGTGTAAAACATCATATAAATGACACGCATCAAACTTCCCCAAACCAAACCCTTGCTTGTCCCCAAGCAAGAACTAGACTTGATCCTAAAACCTAATGGAACGAGTTCAATCTCAGAGCGAAATGCAAACCGAATAGCCTAAACCAATTTAATGCAACAACTAACAATCAATTAGCAATGTCAATCATGCAAACGAGTTATGTAGTCGTTAAAAACTGCTGAACCATCAACTGTAGAGACTTACCAAATTGGACTCTCACGGGTCGCTCAAATCACTCAAATAAGCACAGGTGAATAATGTATAAGATAGAAAGAAGTAATTTTGTAGTGACTCTCACCTAACTACGACCTATAAGAACATGCCTGCAATCTAATATGAAAATAATCTCTACAACCGTACATATGCATTCCAACCAAACAAATGACCATGACACATGCCGAGGTAAATATGGGATATGTGAGGTATGGGTAAGAAGAGGCAAAACATTTTATGGAAAAGTGGAGGTACAAGTGATCAAGCTAGTACCAAAACGGAACCTTATGGCAACATCCTTCTTCTTGCTCAAAATAAATAGAACGGTGCTATTAGCAAGCACAAATCTCACAATCTCCAAAATAACAGTAATCAACCAACTCCCCATAAGATACTAATGCAACATGGGAGCAAAAATCGCCATAAGATAAAGGCTTGAATCATGCGAATTGATTTTCTTCTTTCTCTCGAACCTCAATCGATCGACCTAAAGGGGCAGTCGATCGACTGCTTAAACAGTACAGAACTTCTTTTTTTTCGTTAATTTTTCTTTCGAATCATTTTTTTTTTCATCTTTTTTTTTTCTATTTCTTTCTTTCCTTCTTTTCATCTTCCCAATATCATCTCAAACATGAGCATATGCCACCAAAAATGAAGTAACAATCCCGAAAACTAAACTACTAGCTTGACAAGGGCAGGCTATATGTAGGATGTAGTAATGGGACAAAAA
Source organism: Silene latifolia (assembly GCF_048544455.1). Taxonomy (NCBI): domain Eukaryota; kingdom Viridiplantae; phylum Streptophyta; class Magnoliopsida; order Caryophyllales; family Caryophyllaceae; genus Silene; species Silene latifolia. The sequence goes on along the minus strand of NC_133527.1, from coordinate 110,302,100 downwards.
GGCTATTTTTGGCAGTGTGGAGCTTATGGACAAAAATGAATAAAGGAAAACCTCTACCACATGTGTCAACTAACCGCAGACCGAATGCATACAGGTATTAAGTAGATTAAGTTCATATTTATGCACATTTATGTGACATGTCTCATAAGGAGTACTACTCACAATCCTAGATGAACTGGTCATAGATGTCACCAGTTATAGGCTCTAAATCTCAGAAATATGATGTAGTTTGCCAATATTCTAAGTCAAGACTCAAGTTCAGCAAATAATTAACGAAAACTCGTAGATATGCATTTATATGATTCTACTAATAACATGTTAATCAAGCAAGGCTTAGGCAAAAGAAGTGCAAAATGCAATATCATCCTTGAAATACTACCGTTCCGACTCAACCTATATGCTAAAATAAACGTGCATTTTGTTTGAATTTTTGAAATTTTTCAATTTTTTTTGGATTTTTGTATATATGAAAAATGAAATAAACAATGCTATGCAAGGCAAAAATGTAAACGTGAATGCAAGCAAATGATATGCGACGCAAAACCCTTCCCCAAACCAAATCCCACAATGTCCCCATTGTGCAAAATCATGTAGTGAAGAAAAGAGAAATGGGAATTTGCGAGAAAATAAATAAGTAAGACACAATGGAAAGATATGGAACTCACAAGACTTTAAGCGCAGCAAAGGAAACCTCCCCAAACCAGCGTGAGCTAGGAGGTTTCAGTAGCCAGCAGTGCTACCAATAAGGAGTGCCTGAAAGACAGAAAATACCACGCATAAGATCGAAGAAAACAATTTTGAAGCGTAAAAATTGTGCACAAATGAGACAATAGAAGAAATAGATAATTCGACGGAAAATAAAGTGGAGTAGAAGACTCCCTCAGGTCCGCATGTCGACCAAACACAGCAGGGGAGAGGTCGCGAACGAATATAGCACAGTAGCTCCTGTAAACCTGCAATTCAGTCGATCGACCAATGGTGCCAGTCGATCGACTGAAAATACTGCTGCAGCGTCTTATTTCTTCGTAATTGCTCAATGATTTGAGCTAACAAGCTCTAAATACCTGCAAAAAGCACAATTATACGCGTCCAAAATTGCGCAAAACCCAGAATAAAGCCTAAAGTACTTAAAAATCCTAGCAAAAAGAATAAAAACAAAGTTTTTGCGCACACAAAAGCAGTAAAAATGTCTTAACAAAAATAAAATGAAGTTTATAACGAGCTCGATCAACTAATAGTTGATCAAGAAGGACCACGGTATGGCCCACTTCGTCGGCTTCTGGCTACTAGAGGTAGCCTCAATGGTGCTCATCTCATCAGCTGCACCCTTCTTAGCTTCGGCAGTCGGAGAGCTCAGCTGATCAACTCCGTCACCTCCCCAATCAAGGATTTCCTTGGGATCGTCAGACTCCAAATTAGCCCATCTCACCTTGGCTGGCTCATCTTCCACTTCCTCATCAATCCCATAGCTTAGGCATCCAAGGCCTCCTCTTTGAATGATTGGCTTCTTTACAGCTGGCACAACTTGTAGCACTTCCTTCCCCAAACCAGCTCCTGCATTATCTAAGACAACAAATTCTTCCTCCTTCTTGCTCCCAATCTGGGGCGGAGGGGTTAACGCAGCAGTAGTAATAGGGACAGACAATTCAGGAAGCACAAAGTACGATCTCTTTTCAGAAACCGTATTACAAGTAACAGGCCACATGGCGTCCTTCTTTTTAGCAGGTTGGGCAAAAATGATAGAATGTTTCCCAACTTTGAAAGTCAAAGTTCCAGAGCCTACGTCAATAATCGCACAAAAAGAAGTGTGCGTAAACGGCCTACCCAAAATAATGGGAATATGGTCATCCTCAGGCATGTCAAGGACAACAAAGTCAACAGGGAAGAAAAACTTCCCTATCTGGACGGGTATGTCCTCTAGGACTCCTATAGGCTCGACCGCAGATCGGTCAGCCATCTGAACTATCATCTCAGTTATTGCAAACCTGGTCAACTTAAGCTTCCTAGCTAGACTCAAGGGCATGACACTTATGCTAGCTCCTAGGTCACATAATGCCTTCTCAATTGAGAAGGTACCTATTTTGCAAGGAACAGAAAAGCTACCTGGGTCCTCTAACTTATGGGGCGCAGTGTGAGACAAGTAAGAGAAAGACTCTTTAGTTAACGCAACAGTGTGCACTGTTTCAAGTGACCGCTTTTTGGACAACAGTTGTTTCATAAATTTAGTATAAGCGGGCACTTGGTTAACTAACTCAAGGAAGGGTACCTGAACATTCAGACTACGGATAACTTTCTCAAACTTACTGAAAGATACCTGTTCCTTGGTCGGCACGAGTCTCTCCGGATATGGGGCTGTAAGGAGTACCTTAGCCCTCTCCTCCAATTCACGCGCACCGGCATCCTTGGACTTAGGCTGAAAGTCCACAACCTTTTCCTTGTTGAAGCTTGACCCTTCCTTAGACCGTCTCAAATGAGAACCATTGACCGTCATCGGATCGAACTTCGGAGCCGGGGCTGACCCATCAGCACTCGGGTCTGCCCCTAAAATCTTCGGGACCGTGGTGCCCCGAAACAAGTGGTCTCGCAGATTAGTTGGCATCAAAGGGCGAAATTCTTCAGCATCAGCAGCGATCTCAGTCGATCGACCATTGTCCTCAGTCGATCGACTGAGATGTACAGTTCCAGAAGCTCCTGTAACCCGTGAGTCAGTCGATCGACTAGGTACTTCAGTCGATCGACTGAAATACCTGGCAGACGTCTTTTTCTTTGATTTGTTCGTTGAAGCTTTCTCTTGACTCGTTTCCGGCTCATCTTTCTCAACAGCATCCTCAACCATGGCAGGACCATCAAGGGTGGACCCTCTCCTTAAAGTGATGGCATTTAGGGTCTCCTTTTGTTCGGGTTGAGTGGGTAAGTGTCCGGGAGCTCGAGTGTTATTTTTACTAGCCAATTGAGCAATTTGGCTCTCTAGTAGCTTCATCCCGGCCTCTCTTGCTTGGGACTCCTTTAGCAACAGATTCTTGAGCTCGGAGAATTCAGAAGTCTGATTGATTGTTTCTTGCGGCACATAAGGAGGTTTTCGGTGCTGCTTGTTGCTTTTGATGAGGAGGCACATAGGGTTGCTGCTGCGGCGGATGTTGGGTTGGGTTTTTGACATTCTGGCTCCTCCAACTCAAGTTTGGGTGGCTTGGCTCGTAGTAGGTGTTTGTCTGCCTATAGTGTTGAAAGGCAGCACAAGATTCGAAGGGACTAGGGCAGTTTTTCGAGACATGGCCTTCAATTCCACACCTTTCATAGACGAAGGGACCGTCCGATACAGCATTGACTTGGTACATCCCACCTTTAGAGGCTCCTCCTAACTCATACTTGTCAAATCTCGCAGTAAGAGCCTCAAGTGCAGCAACAGAGGAGGATTCAGCAGCTCTCCTCTGGTTCCCTCTCGAATTCCCATACTCGGCCTTGTGGGTAGCTAGATCGTCAATGATCTTCCACCCCTTGGTTGCTCCCAAATTTTCAGCGAATCTTCCATTGGTGCAAAGATCCAAAATGGCCCTCGATCGTCGTACAACCCATTGTAGAAATGATTGCACAAACTCCACTTTTCAAACCCATGGTGCGGTATGGTTCACACTAACTTCTTGAATCGGACCCATGCCTCGTGGAAATTCTCATCTGGCCCTTGTTTAAAGCCCGTGATTTGAGCTCTAATAGCGATCGTCCTTGAAGCAGAAAAGTACTTCTTGTAGAACGCCAATGCCAATGTATTCCAATCGTGATCTCCGAGCGGTCCGGTCCAAATCTCTATACCACTCCCTTGCAACATCACGAAGGGAGAAGATGAACATGGTCTCCTTGATTTGATCCTGGGTCACGCCATTGGGTAGGGGAATGGAGCAGCGATAGTCAATAAAGGTCTCCATATGCCTTGCTTTGCATCTTCATTTGCAGCTCCCCCAAACCGATTTCTCTCGACCATAGTAATGTAAGCAGGCTTGGGTTCGAATTTCCGGCATCTCCGTAACTCGAACCCCTTGTATAAATTGTCACTGTCGGCTCGGAATAACTAGCTATACTTGCTTCCTCGCCCATGACTGGAATCTCGGAGAGGTAAACTGTCTCGGTGAAGAAGTGGAAACAGCGAAGATGGTGGATTACCTTGAACGATTCGTTTCGTGGTAGCTTGACAGAGTACTCGGCTCTTCCTCTGTCGGTAATACTCTTTGTGTTCGTCTCAACTCGCGCAAGGATCTTTCAAGCTCAGGGTTCAACGGTACTAATTCTCCACCCTGTGACCTGCGCATAAGAAGAAACTACAAAAAGAATATAAGAAGAGTTTAAGGAACAGAAGTCCCTTAAACTAAGAAAAACTAAAAATAAAAACAACTAAAATTAGGACTATTGCCTCCCTAACAACGGCGCCAAAATTTGATACCCGTCGTTGTGAGTACCAAAGATAAAATTTATAATCTCCTATTAAGACTAACCTAGGCTAGTGGTAACAGTGTCGAACCACAAGGAGGCAGTTGTAAACTTTAGTTGATTTATGTTTGATCCGAGGTAACTATTGTGGGGGTTGAATTGAATTGGTCGATGACTAAAGTGAACAAAGATAATAAACTAAATAAACGAATTAAACAGATAAAAGAAGGGTACTAGGATGGTCGGGTCATTATAGCTTCGGCGGCAGCAAACTAAGTTGGTCTGAATCAAACACAGGTAAGGCGGGAAATAAAGAGGTCCTCTCGGTCCACTCTTAACAAATAGCATCTCTCGATCTCGCTATAGGTCCCTAATGTCACTAATACTAACTTTCGTCCTGAAAAGTGACTAATGGTCCAAACTATACCTATCTTTCGATCTTAGCACAGTTTAGTCGATTTAATTGATGGTCTAATAACCTCCCCTACCTTTCGATCTAATGGGTCAGTCACGAAATAGGTATCTAACTGGTCGCATGCATTCGATTCGTTAAATACAAGATTAAAACAATTAAAACGAATATAAAACCCTACGAGGTCAGTCGATCGACTGGCAATGTCAGTCGATCGACCAACACGCGAGACAGTCCTCTCTAATCTAATGCCGCCTATGCCGTAAATCGCCTACATCCTAGCACTAAAGAATTAGCTACTCATGCTAAAGATGAAAACAACAGTAAAACTCATATCGATTACTGAATTCATGCTTAAGGTAAATAACAACAATGACAATACGATAATTGGCTTTCGGGACACTAGCTATCAATTCTATACTAATAATGAAAGTAAAACAATAAACTAAAAGCAGAATGAATACCGAGATTTAAGAGAAAAGATTAGGAACAAGAGCAGAATTCCAATGCTAAAATCGATATCCCAAACCCTAGTTGCTCGAAATAAACTGAAACTGAAAGTACTGTATTGTGATAAAACTTGGATAAAAACTTGATATCTCAACTGATGGTTTTATCTTACGTTATATAGCAATCAACGCAACATCTTATTTCCTAAACCTAAACTTCACGGGCTTCAAGATTCACGGTCTTTCAATTCACGTCTGGAATAGAAATCTGGTCGATCGACTGATAATGCTGGTCGATCGACTGCTCCTCAGCAAACAGTGGCTTCTGGAACCCGAGCATTGGTCGATCGACTGAAGGTGGTAGTCGATCGACCGGCTGAGCTGCTACTTGACTTCTTAAAATACGTGGACTTGTCTTTTGGGCCTTGGATTGCGCACCAAGTTCGCTTCCCGAGTCTTTACTCCATGTCAAATGCAATGCAAGGTACTCGGGGACGGATTTAGCTCAATTTCCGCTGGATTCTTCACATTCCTGCAATAATGTACAAAAACACGAAAGTAGACGGAAATAGGGAGAATAGTAGCATAAACTACATAAATGAGCTCTGAAATGCGTGTAAAATGAGGTGTAAAACATCATATAAATGACACGCATCAATACTAACAAGGTTAAACATGGTGAATGAGTAAAGCAATAAACAATAATTAAGCAAAGGATAAAAGAGATTATACCAACTTAAGGATGATCCAATTAATAAGCAAAGAATAATAGAAGAAAACTTGATGAATGATGAAGAGTTGTCAATTCTTCAATAAACCTCAAATAGTCTTCAAATTACCCAACTAAATCTAAGAACACTTGAATGATTAAAGAGAGATTAAGATTTGATTAATATTGAATTGTTTAATTATAACTTAATTAATACTAATAAGCTCTACTAAAACTAGATTAGGAATTGGTGATTAATCCCCTAACACAATGAGGTATTTATACTAAGTACAAGTATTAGGGTAACTAAGGGCATAAATGACGATTAAGTCCCTAAGAAGAAGATTAACGCCTTGAAAGTTCTTATGGAGCCTAACGACCTCCCTACATTAGACGCTCATACTGAATATGGAACCGCCCGGCCTGAGTATGAGACGCTCGGTCTGAGCTCGAGACGCCCGTGTTGTTCTTGGGACGCCCGGATCGTGAGTCAGCTTGGCTTCCTCTTCTCATGACTGCCTCAACATCCGTGAGGATCATTGCGGGGTCGTGGGGGTCTTCATCATTGCCCATTCTAATTGTTCTATCTACTTAGGCCTTTAGTATCGGTCTCCTCCTTGTTGCTTGGTCGTTAAATGCGTTCCATTTATCTCCAAATTGCTCCATAAATGCAAGGTTAGCATTCCTCTCCTACCAAGGACACAAAACCTCAAAGAATATGCAAACTGGGAATCTAAAGATAAAAAACGACCCTAATACATGCAAGAAAGCATAGGAACGAGGCTAGTTCGGGGACTAAAAGTGTGCAAATACGAGTCACATCACATTACTCCACCTGAATCAAAAACGAACAACGCAAACAAGAGAGCGAATAAAATGACGAACCCAAACAACGAGCACAAACCAATTTTGACACTTGGTTATACTTTGTTGGCTTCACACGACCTTTGATTGTTTGTTCGCCAAACCCACTTGTGCCATTTCAACCTGTGCTTTCCACCCTTCCACCCTCCGTGAACAAGCTTAGACAAGACATCACATACCCCCTCATCGAACAAACAAATTGAACTCATTGGGGTTTCCTTAGTTGCAGCGCAAATCTTTGTTTTGAATGTCATCAAAGGACAATGTGCTTGCACTTGCTCCTCCATTGGATCAACCTTCCTTAGCTCGCAAATCAAACCGAACCCATTGACATCATCGGGTAAACCAGACCCAATATCATAATTAGATGGATAACACAGTGTCTTAGCAAAAGCAAGTACCGTTTCCTCATCGCTATAATTATCAAAAACGGGAGGTCGATTAAAATCAATCGAAGTACCAATGTCCTTGCACTCCAATGCCGACTCACTTTCCTCGAATTCGAACTCGTCATCCTTGGCTAGCATTATTAGACTTGATCTTTTCTTAAAGCCAGCTTGGACCGCTTTGGAAGACATGGCCTTAAGAACGACCTTCTTACCTTTAGAAACCATTTCATACTCGTTGCTTCACCCTCTATTCATCACGTCCCTATAATATTGCCATGGAAGCCCCAAAAGAATGTGAAAAGCATCCATAGGAACCACGTCACACACAACCTGGTCTTCATAAGAACCCATAGCAAAACAAACTCGAACCTGCTTGGAAACTTGAACCTTCTTATCATCACCTAACCAATGTAAGGCATACGGACTTGGGTGAGCAATGGTTGGTAATGCTAACTTTGAAACCATCTCACTTGAAGCTACATTTGTACAACTCCCACCGTCAATTATCACACTACACCATTTATCTTGCACTTGACACTTAGTGTGGAATAGTTGGCCACGTTGCTCCAAATCAATTGGTGACGATTGAACCTATAATGTCTGAAGAACTAGGGCACAATCATAGGTAGGGGCTGCATAGGTTTCAACATTACCATCATCCTCCTCTTCCTCGTAACCCTCCAGATTAAACACTCCCCCCCTGACTGTTCATCCCCAACCAACAACTCCTCACGCACATCAATAGCCTCACTTAAGGTTACGACTCGTTTATTTGGACTAGCACTTTTATAATGTCTAAATCATTGACACTTAAAACAACAGACTTTGGAGAGACTCATTTCCTTAATGGTTGTAGTCTTATCACTAGGATTAGGGGCAACTACATTTTTAGGAACCGACTCAGTGGTGTTGCTACTAGCACTACCCTTTGATCCCCCGTCGTTCTTCCACGATTCAGACCAACTACCCTCCCCATATGTCGAAGTATGTTTCGGTTTTCCTTGGGCCTCGACTTTCAAACATAAATCACATAGGGTGTCAAAATCAGCATAGGGAAACATCTCTATGACATTAGCTACGGATTTGTTCAACCCAAATAAGAAACGAGACATTTTTTGTTCCTCGTTTTCCTCTAATTCCCCCATTAATGCCAAATTCTCAAATTCATCAATATAATCACTAACACTCTGTTTCCCTTGGGTTAACTCAGTAATCCTACGGTAACTAGTTAGCTTATGCGTGGGTGATACATACCTTTTTCGTAATTTTCGTTTCAAAGTGTCCCAAGATGAGATCTTCGCCTTGCCTGCCCGCGCACGTTGAGCCTTCACACTTTCAAACCAAAGAGAAGCACCCTTACTCAATTTGAGTATAGCGTACTTACATCGCTTCTCATCTTCAATATCTTTGAAATTTAACACTCTTTCGATCTTGTGATCCCATTCTAGATACGACTCAGGATCTGTCCCTCCAATGAACTCAGGTAGTTCGTTAATCTTGAATTCATCACTAGGACGTACTAAATCACGCCTAAGTTACCATCGTGGCTCTCCTTCAAGGATATTGCGTAGGGCTTCACGCATACTCTCCAAGAAATTTAGGTCGTCAAAATTCATCTTCAAACAAATAGGATCAAGCGCCGAAGCTCTGATACCACAAATGATACGAGTTGGATTCAAAGAATGGAACTCGTATGGGTGCAGCGGAAACCAACGGACTTGACAGTTGTTGAAACTGTCTGATTGTCAAAATATATAGTTTTTAACGGTATAATGGGCTGTCTGGAAGAGATTTAGCGTTAAACTTAGAACAACAAACACACGATGAGATCTGAATGCACTAGGTGAAACCCAATCTGAACCGTGATATTTGAAGCAACCAAATGATCAAACAAAGGAGGGATATTTGGCAAGTTAGACCTATAACTCGATAATGGTTATCAAGCTCAAGACCTATTGAGAATGATTGTGAATTTACTCAAAACGCGTTGAATAAAAACAAAGGATTTACCGCAATAATTTTCAACCGAAACAAGCGTTTGTATATTATTTCATGGATAAAAATGCAAAGGAAAACAAGGCTATAAATAGCCCAGATTACACGCCTAAAACGTCTGTTTTAATGTGGTAATAAACTACCTAATTAAGTCCATTAATTAGACTTTGACTAGGCTAAAACTTACCAAATAAAACACCATATAACAGCTATAAAAACCGAATACAATGCAGCAATAAACACTAGTTTTATGACCACAATTAACTCCTAATGATGACTCCCTAACAGCCATATTATTAGACATAAAATGCAATAAAAACAAGACTTAATGATAATAAAATAAGGCTTAAATGGAGCAATGAACAGTCATAATGACCGTTTAATATGGCTTGTTCAACGGCTCCATTGATCACGCACAAGCATCGGGCCATGGACTCACCAATCCAACCATGTTGATTCACTAACTGAGCTCGAGAAATAATATTCGAACTATCCTTCGGACCATCTTTAGTTGTGTTGACAATTAGCTCGTTGGTGCTATCCCAAATCGTATCAATACCCGTGTTAAATGAGAATTTATGTTTCTATAAAATAGAGGGTTCTTTTTCTTCTCACAAAATAATTTTAAATTGTATTTTTCTCATTCTATGTTCATTTTCCTTTATTTTTTATGATGAAAGTTAAATCGTTAGATTGTTGCGAAATGGAATCTACATCGTTAAGAGAAAGTGGACCCTCCATTTTTTTTAGGAAATGGAGAGATCCTAATTCCTGGGATTGTTTGGTTTAACATGGAAAACAAATTTCTCATGAAAGTTCATGTGAATTGTAAAAAACTTGTTTGTTTGTTATGAGAGAAATTAATTCATGTTGAAACTTTCACTTATGTATGGGGGTTAGGTAAGAACTTCCTACATTATGTAGAAACACACACTCTCATTGAAGACGAACACTATCCGTCACAAGCTAAAGACGGATAATGCTCCTCTCACAATATGCAAGTGGCAAATCAGGTGGGAATTAAATGGAGCACTCCACTTGCCCTCCCACTTGAGATATTGTGAGAGGGGTACTATCCGTCTTCAGCTGACGGATAGTGCCCGTCTTCAATGAGACAGGCTAATGTAGAAATTAGATTTCCTTGAGATGTTTTATTTCCCATAAATGGGCAATCAAACAACATCCTATTTAGTCAATTTATGGGAAACTCTACTTCCCATGAATTAAGAGGGGGCCAAACAATACCCATTTAAAGATGAAAACGGGTTTACTATGCTCTCACTTGCATAGTTTCTTATAAAGAACAAATATTTTGTTAGTCTCCAATTCATACATCTATTTTTTGTCTCATCTACCATACTTGACCATTTTTAAGTTTAAGACGAATATTGTTGAGTGGAACAAGAATTTGTGATTGTTTGTGTGGAAACAAGGACATTACCTTAAGGTACCTTAGAGGTCACAACTACCATCCTACACTTTGTGATCTAACCTTAATTGTAAGGGTTTGAGTCACGTTTCTAGATACGTAATCTAATAATAAGCGCTAAATTACTTATATAATTTAGTGCTCAAAGATAAATGATATAATTCTCAAACTTAAGCACAAGAATCTTCAAAGATACTTATATATCAAGAAAAAACTGATAACACAACATCAATTAGAGTTTTCACAAGAGCACTTGTCGATGCTAAATTATAAACTAAGGGATAGTTACCTCTATGATCGGTTGGGCTCGCCATGCTAAATATAATGTTAATGCTAATCTAATCTAAGACTAAGACACTACAAAGAAAACAAGGGAAACTGATGAACAAAATCGGTCAATAACAGCCCTTATCCGTCAAAAATACGGATTCCTAACGGATTTTCCGTCCGGAATGCGCGTCACTTCTATTCGTCAAGAAAAACGCAATCCTGACGGATTTTCCGTCAGTAATTTGCATTTCTGATGGGCTACTAACGGCTAATCCGTCACAAAACTTCCCAGGGATTGGGCTGAAAGTCAACGCAATATTGACTTTTCTGACAGAAAATCCGTCAAGAATGTCCGAAAAGTCAACAGAACATTGACTTTCCTGACGGAAAATCCGTCAGGAAAGTCAACCATCCAAAAAAAACAACGCAATATTTTGGTGTTTCTTTTCTCTCAAGAAAATCTTTCAAAAAAGTCTACTATTCCATAATTTCTTTATTCCAGAAAAATAGAAAAAGCGAAAAACCATCCAAAAATGGCATCTTCTTCGGGGGGGCTAGCAGGGGCGGTCGCCCCCCCCTGGCGGATGAAATTTTCGAGGTTTTTAATTAAATTTTTTGAAATTTTTTCGGGGTGCCTTATGAAATTAGTCGTTCGCCCCCCCTAAAATTTTTCGCCCCCCTAAGTTCAAATCCTAGCTCCGCCACTGACCCCAGATCTGTTGTCCTGAATTACATGGTAAAGATTCATCGGTAATTCTTTAAATAATCACACATTAGTTTACCACCCCCAGAGTTTGCCCTTTACAAAAGACTTGAAAAAGATGAACGTTGAGTACATTGTTGCAACCCCTTAGATACGCAAAAGGGGAAATTGTCATGCCAAGAATCATGGACCTTTTATCTGGTCACTACCCTGATACTTATGACATCTGTCCCCTGGCTTTTTTTAACTGCCCATTTTATATGAATTGGGTTGTAGTTTCCAATCCAAGCAAAGGATGGATTAATGGTTATGAGGACAAGATCATGGGTATTGGCGCATAGAAGTATTTCATTTAAAGTGGGAGGCTAATCGAATAGATTCTTTCATCCAGTTAGTCCATTACAGTATTACTACTTTTGACAACACCATCTCTTCGGTACTTGTGTCGTTATGGAATCCAACACTAAATTGTTTTTTCATGCTTCATGGTGCCATGACCATCACCATGGCTGATATTTGTTACCTGACTGGATTGTCCTCAGTTGGCACTTAAACGACCTATTAGCTTTTTGGACCCATGTAAAATTGCACGGCCATATAAATCGAACACATAAATAAGCTTTTATTATTTTACTTTTACAATATCATATTAATTTAATGCGCAATGTTATATTGTATAATTGTACCCATTAATTTCAATGAATTGATTACATATAAAAAGAGCTTAAAAAATAAAATAACATATTTTTTCATATAACGTACTTCAAATAATATATAGGGTAATAAATTAAAATATCATAGTACAAAGATAACATAGAAAGCAGTATGTATACTCTTCTAAAGTCGTGTTATCCTATGATATAACAAAAAAATATATTGTAATGAAAATAACAAAGTAGTGCAAAAAAAAAAAAAAAAAACAGGCCTGCGACAAGTGGTGCTCGTGTGAAATTGACACGGTTAATGATGAAAATAATGAAAATATATGACAAACATATTAAAAGTAAAGAATATGGGCGAATGATGAAAATGAGCAAAGGACCTATCGCTTATTCAATTAACACGGTTAATTTCATATCACAATTCACAATGTGCAATTAAGTAGTTTCGTATTACTTTCATCCGGTATTACGCCTACTTACCCATATAATATGTTAATTTATATAAAAATAGATATTAAAATGTTATGGTTCTCACCAAACTACATGAATTATAATTCAGGTGTGAAATATTTTTTTTGAATTTGTGTTAGCAACAAAAATGTCAACATGTTTCATACTAATGAGATTACAGTCATGCATAAACTTAAACAATTGATTTCAAACGCTCCCGTGATTTTCACGGGTAGAAAAGGTAGTTGAAAAGTAAGAAACTAATGTGACAATTAAGGGTAAATGATGTGGGTATATTTAGCTTAAAAAAAGGTTTACCAAAAAAACCGAACTTCCCATTGGGGGCAATGACTCTTTTGGGCCCTGACACATAGGTCACGTGCTGGAATAATATTTTCGCTGAACTTGAGGCGGGTCGTAGCCTAGAGTATAAGACTCTAAAATGGCCAGGTCTTAGCGGGTCCATCTCGAGCCTGACATGGCGGCCCCCAATAGGCATCCAAGTCAAGATGACCCGTTCAAGTGGCATGGTCTTGTTCCAAGTTTAGAGTGAACTCTAATTGATTCAATATATTCTGAAAATTAATATTATAACTAGTTGGAAAGCCCGTGCGATGCACGGAACTTCTATTAGGATTTTTATCTGTAAAAATATATTCTTAAGTTAACGAAAAAGTCCAACTATGTTGAATCATTGATGAAAAAAAAATCATGGTTGGTATAGTTGATTGATGAATTATTAGTGCTTTACCGTAAAAATTTGACATTTAATAGTACTTATAACATCAAGTGATTTAGTTATAATATGTACTTTGCTTTTTCATTGTCGTAGGCACAACTGGTTTTAATTCAATAAAAAACGCTCTCTCTGTAAACATGGTGCAGCTCACCAAAATGAATCCTTAATAAAGGAGACAGACCTTTATGAGTCATGTAAATTATTTTAACATACCACAACTACGTAAAACAGAATGATGTTACGTAAAACAACAATCATCATAATTATATATAGTGTGTTCAAAGAAAATGTTGGATCTCTTAAACATAATTTTACCTTGATTATATATCTACAATTAAGAGTACTTGCTCCTTATAAACTTCTCGCAACATCAAATCCAAAGTGAATTCCAATAGAATTATTAGTCTCTAAACAACAATAAAAAATATTTGTGATTCTATTGCATAGAATGCACGCGACAACATCATTTATTAGTTTTATGACATTATTTAAAATCGTTGAGTTACCATGTTAGTATTTTATGGCAACGCTGAAATGTTGGTTTACCTTACCATGGTCTGGTAATAGAAAACTATTAAATTTAACAAAAAGTCAAACCATGCTGAAAATGAGAGCAAACAAAATTTCGGGAGTTGATTTAGATGAGGAGTGATTAATCATCAGTTCCCCTCACAAAAACGCAACAAAAATGTTGGCATTTGATATTGACTATATAAGTTGTATAACATTCACAGATATAATTGGATTGTAGAGTTATTATTCTTATAATCTCCCGCGTCATCGATTTTTAATAGAAAATGTAATACCTCGCGTTTTATAAGACCGTACTCGACCGAGTAGATAGTCTACTCAACCGAGTGGAACTTGGGAAATGGCAGGAAATTGTTGAAACCTGGTCACTCGACCGAGTGGAGCCCCACTCGATCAAGTGGAACGGACACTCGACCGAGTGCCCGATCGTGTCCACTTTTTACGCGAGATTTGGTTGGTGGCGTGTCGGTTTCGAGCCTTATCCTTTTTAGATTTCCCCCACCTAAAATCACTCCCAACCTAATCCTACCACTCTTTAAAAACTCACAAACAACCACATAAACTTATCCTCTAAAAATCTAGCCTATTTGAAGAGTTCTTCCCATCCTTCCTCTCTAATTCATCCACAACAATTTGTAAGTCGATTCTCACTTTTATTTCCTTAATCTTATCTTAGTGAATCTTAATTTTCCTAGTAGATTATCCCGTAATTAATTAGGGCTATGGGTAATTAAGATGGATAATTAAGGGGATTAATTAGTATATTTATTATAGTGGATTATGGTAATGAATGTAGTAATTAATTTGTGTAAGAAGCTTCATTGATGAGCATTTCTAGGCCTTAGCTTGAGGCTTTGTGAAGATAAGCTTGAGGTAGGGTTTTCCCTACTTAGCTCTAATAATATGGATGTTTAATTATGCATTTATTGTCATTAATTACACTTATTTCATGGTAGTTACATTATAACATGTTTATTGGTAACTAAGATTCGTGGCATGATATGGTCTTGTGTTAATTATGCATATGGTGAAGGGAGTAAGCATGGTTAATTGTCATATAAATGGTTAGAATGCATTATAACATGTTAGGAAGCAATTACATGAAAAGTGGTGAATTAATTAAGGATTGAGCATTGTGACATATTATGCTTGGTGTGATTAAATGATTATTCTTGTTGTGAATTAATTGTATTGATTGTTGGATTGATTGGTGTTGGAGGATTGTGGAGTATACTTGGTTGTGGTTATGGAGATGGAAGGCGGTGGGGAAACCGTCTTCCGCTTGAGTCACCTCTTGGAGCTTCCCACTCCAAGGGGGATGTGCACATTTAGTACTTGAGTTTTGGAGGGACTCGTGTGGTTGAGACACAATGTCAAGCTGGGGACTCGAGTCGCTCTCCGGCCCGGTACCGCGGACGTGTTCCGAGTACCTAGTGTTGGTATGTGGTGTCGTGGGCGTGTCCCTGGCACCGGTGATGTGGAGATGAGAACTTGGAGGATGATCTTATGCACTTCCAATGACGAAGCTAAGTTTGGCCCAATGGGCCATGGCCCGGGCATAAATATATAAAACTTTCAGTATTACATAGCATAAGTTGAATGTAGTGGAGTTGGTAAAGTTTGCATTGTAGAAAGATTTGAGCAAGAGGTCGCTAGTTCGATCCTTATGGTTCCTCTATTTTTAGATTATAATTTCATTTTCTTAAATATTCTCTCATAGTTTTATCTGATTATGTTATACTTTAGTTTTATCTGATTATGTTATACTTAAATATTCTCCCATAGTCTGATTATGTTATTTATATAAAAATTTAAATATTTAAATAGTAGTCCAAAAATATTCTTCATGAGGTTACTTGAAATAAAACATCTATTTATATGAAAATGAAAATCGGCCCCGGTTACAATTCTATCCTAGCTTCGTCCCTATGCACTTCATATGTATGTTGGAATCATGGTTGGTTATCCTAGCATTCATCATATGATCATTTAGTCTTTCTTAGTAGCATTCATTGAGCATTTGCATTATTAAGCTAACACTTGGGTTTTCAAATATATGTGGTGAACCATATGGTGATTTCCGCCCATATGGGGAGCAGTGTCTGACAGGTAACATGCATATACGTGGTTGAAGGCTTTTGGGGAGTGGTCTCACTTTAGATTGTCGACATATTAGCTTATCTTGTTTTTGACTTTATGACTCCTTTTATTCTTATGATTGTATTAATTAGGAGTGTTTGGTGCCTCCTTTGAATTTGTAGTATTGTATCTTTTGATTTAGCCACTTATCTATATCATGATTCTTTAAATAAGTATTATTGCTTTAAAGTACCCTACTTCGTTTGTTCGCATTACAAACTTGGGAAACCAAGTCTTGTGACGCTACCATGCGTTGGGGTTGCCTTGAGGAAAGATCCCGACTTATGGGGGTGAGACAGAAATAGTCTTAGACTATTTACAATTAAGACTACTTGTCCTTATTAGCTTCATGCAAAATATATAATACGACACATAATTTGTGAAAATTTCTTTGTAAAAAATGTCCTTCGTTTGGCATTGATACATTTGGTCTCTATCATGATGAGAACCTTATACTTATACGTATATTGTTATAGGTACTTGGATAGCATCTGTGACCAGCAAATGTACGGGTACAATGGTGGGGAAAGAATGCGTTCTCAAGCACCGCAATGGCTGCAACATAATGTAAGTTGTTGCTTATTATGACGACAAATTCAATGTCTGATCATCAATCACTTTTAATTGACAAAGTCATGTTATTGGTTTAATTCTTGTCGAGTTGTTGTTTTAGTGTGCTCGTCAACAAGGTGTTGTAGAATGCGGGTACTACGTCATGAGGTACATGCTGGAAATCGTCACGCGTTCTAATCCAACAAAAGCTATCAATGAGGTCAGTTTCGACATTATAGCAAAACTCGGTATTTTTTCAAGTAATTATCCTACTTTGACCTGCTGCCTATACGCATTGTGGGCGAACTCACGCCAATTCAATGAGCTAGCCGCCGCACCCTCTTCCCTTAATTATTAGCTTATATGAAGCTGCCCTTGTGAGGCCATGTCCGATCTGCCCCATTGTCATTAATATGCATTACGGGTTTTTCAAGACACCCACGCCATATTCACAAGAAGAATTAGATGAGGTTCGGGACTTGTGGGCGAACTATTTTCTCAATATCTAGCCGTAGATAGCTAGCTAGCGTAGTAATGTATTAGGTAGTTACATTTTGAAAAACTGATTACATGATCTGCAAGACCATGTTATGTTGGTTGGGATTTGTTATGCCCTTTGTTGTTGTTCGTTAATTGTTGAATTCGGATGACGGAGACGGTTGCGTTGTATGTTGATTGGGATCGGTTTTTATTAATTGAAATCGATCATTTTGGTTGAATGGCAGTTGGCATGTTTTGTATTAATGTTTTGGCATTCAAATTGGTGTAATGCAATATGAATTGGCCTGCTCTTTTCAAAAAATTTTTAAAAAAAAAAACAATATAAAGGACAGCGGATTTGTAAAAGTTCGATGTAATTCTAGCTTCAAAGGACATGGGCTTTCTATAAAAATCTGATGTACATTACACATATGGACATCGGATTAATGTTAAAATCTGATGTTCATTACTCATATGGACATCGGATATATTTAAAAATCCGATGTGCATATATTAATGGACATCGGTTTAAAGTCCCATGTCCATTACACCCCATATGAACGGGACTGAACTCTACATCGGCCTATAATCCGATGTCCATGTGTCTAGAAGTCCGATGTCCTTCATGATTTCTGTAGTAGTGTTAATCCCTTGGATGACGTTGTTCTTGACGCTTCTACGTAAAGGTGGTCATTACTAAAAACTGGTTTCAGCACATCAATCCCGACATGATTAAGTGATTGTCCATGGCTCTTGTTTATTGTCTAGCGTAGCATAGCCTTAATGTATATTGTCTTCGCTTAAGAACGAAAGGAATCTTTGTATCCGGGGAAGTCATTCCTATGCTCGGTTCAGTACCATTTGCCAACTTTGGAACCCGTAATTATCTTCCTTTCTATTTCGAATTTCCCAAGGCGATTAATAATAAGACAATGTCTCTTTAGATAGTCCTCTTACGGAGTTGATGTTCCTCAACAACATAATCGACATACCACACTTGGTAGAACATACCATTATGAGCTATGTTAAAAAAATCATCATGTATACTCCCTAGCTCCCCTTCTTAATAAACATCTTTACCATTGCTTCTCAAGGGTCAAACGTCATTTATAACTTTGACCATTAATATGTCAAAGATCATGGTCAAACTAATGTATTGACAACTCTGTAAAAGCAATACATAGGATCATTACGAAGAGGATGACGTACATTTACTGTGAAATTCCTAAAGGATAATAAATTTTGCTCCCAAAGTCTAACAGGAAAAAATACTCTACCAAGTCTCGAATAATAGGAAAAAAAAAAACGACTTCTAAAAGCAAGGATGTCATATGGGCGAGAGGACATGATGATTGTAGGCTTTCTCATACCGATATTAATTAGAAAAATTACATGCCCTTAGTTGTTACAAGCAAAAAATTTCAAAACCATAGATCAACTTGTGTAGATCTTAAATAGTTCGTTCCATATAATTGTTATATTCTCGCTTATTCTATAGTTTTCAAATATTTCTAATATTTTATTTACCCATGTCTAGTTAACACCCATGGTTGACATGATTTAAAATTCAGTTTGAGTCTAAAACTTTATTTATATTCGCTGCATCAAAGACAAAAGAGATATAATTGGACAATTGTGATAAATTTTCCTTTTGATCAAATTTATTTTTTCTTATTGTAGAGTTAACAATTTTTTATATGGAACGCTATTTATTTTGAACCAATTGCTTATTTATTCTATTTCTCATGATTATGATATATACGTACTTTTTGTTACAATGTCTCATTGCTAATATTTATTCTAAACCAATAGCAATTTATTTTATTAATCAAGTTTATAAAACTAAAAATAGAACATGAGATTAAATCCTAACAATAGGTTCAAAAGTAAGCGAACATGGGCCAAAAAAGAATATCAAGAAGAAATTAATTTGATATTATGAAGGTCAAGAGATCATGAAATTAAAAATTTGCATATTTATGCTCTGTTTCGAAAGAAAAATAAGCTTAAATTTATCTAACCAAAATTTCATTTATCTTTTTTGTTGTAAGTATTTGGTGGATAAATTATTTACCAAAATAAGCGAAGCATGTGAGAAATAAGCTACCCGTTTTTTTTTTAATTCTTCAATTTATAATATTAAATATGGAGTACTGTAACACCCCCATTTATTTAGGAACCTTTAGCTAGACATTCCCAAATAAATATGATTGTTACTATCTCGGTTCCCCGAGGTAGTAGATAACAAAGTACAACAAACCAAAGTACTTTAAATTAAAACTTTAGTGAATACATGTATATTACAATTTAACCAACTAAATCTTAACATAAAATAATTACAACTCGCAGCGGAAATAAATAAAGTGATATAATTGTTCTATGTGATCTAGACTTCAACTATGGTCCAAGTCGAGCTCTCATCCCAATGCTCCCGAGACAGCTAATCTTTAGTACCTGTCAAATCTGCTCCCCAACAAACGGTTCACCGCAGGTATTCACGAATACACTGTCAACCACGAGGTTGAGTAGGAATAACTAACAACAGAAGATAACAATATGAATATGTATGATATGACTTAATAGAATCATTCAGCCGAGTCCACCACAAGCAACACTATTCATCCCGCCAATCCCTGGCTGGGGCAGGCTCAACCCGAAGGTGAGTAACCACACACTACATTACCATAAGGTAATGTCTGCCTCAACATATAGTTGATTAATATCCACCAGATGGTCTGCAGACCAATCTGGGGCCTGCCTCGAGTAAACACGATTTAAAAATCGTCTGCTAGAATAAATCTGAATTACGTCACCCGAAGGCTCTTACCATGACGTCTGCCAATATAACCTTAATAATAATCTACATTACCACGAAGGGATGCCTGCCAGTATTAAACTGAATTACCAATTCAATAACAGTAACTGTCCATCATAACTAATCCAACCAGCCAAAGGCTTAAATCCATCCAACATATACTCCAGCACAAAATGTCATACAATTAACCGATATTCAATAAAGCATTCAACTGAGTAGTTATCCTACCTCGAAAGCAAGCACTCCAATTACGCAATCCAATTAGTAGAAATCCAATATAAGCTTCTCAACAATACCGTCACCTAATCATAAAGAATTATTTACAATTACTAATTATTCACAACCAATATAATTGATTTAATCATCTTTAATTATATTACTTAAATTATTAATTATCCAATTACTTATATTAATTTACTCAATTATAATTTATTTTCATTAATTATTTTCCGTTATAAACTAATATGCAAAACCCGTCTTATAAGAACCCGACTCGACCCAACTAACAAATCCCGCAACAAAATAATTTCCCACGTAATTTTTGTGATAACACTTGCTCCCACAACCCGTTTACCCATGCTCACTCAACCTCCGAATATCCCCCATCCCACGGCCACACAACCACCATTACCTCCCTTCCTCACCACCTACTTAACAACCCACAACCATGGTCCAGCCTGCCCTAACCACCACTACCGACACCTCCATACGCAGCTCCAATCTCATGCCCTAGCTGCTACTTCCACGGCAAACAAAACATTCGAAACCGACGCAACCTTATACAACTCACGATTTCAGCCACCACGCACGACCACCACCACCTATCACTCCTCACAACCCACCATAACACCACCTCATAGCCACCAGACCTCGCTCTAGCAACCGCCATGTACGGACAGACTCGTCAAACCCCTCAACCCGCTACAACAAACAACAATAAAAACACATGACATACCCAACTCTACACGCCACCAGTGGCCACCACCGTGGTCCTCCTCTGACTCACGGTGGACCCATTAGTCACACCATCCCATGGCCATGGTCAGGCTTACCCATACTCACCCGACAACCATAGTAGCAACCTGTCCCCGGTTTTCCCCTGTTTCACGGTAAACCAGCCACCACCTACGTAAACCACCATATCGGACCACCACGACACCACCACGGTGGTCGACTCCTCCCCCCATGACCAACCAAACCAGGTCTGACTCAATACCAGTCACAAACAAGGATTTAAACCCGAGTAAACCCATACTACAACCCCCTTTAAACCACCCTTGAAAACACCCTTCAAACACCCCATTCCCGTCGGTTAACAGAGGTCAAATCAAGTCAACGGTGATCCTTGGTCATCCACGGTCACAACGGTACTTACGGCCTGATCTAAGGTGGTCTAGATTACAAGTTATAATATCGCAAAGTATATACATAAGACGGTCTGAGAATATTACCTTGAGACGATAAAAGACGATAAATTCCTTGCTATCCCATTTCTTATTCTCCCTCTCTCTTTATAAATTATTTATCAGATTTGATGAATAATAAGGACCATTGTTTAAGGTTTCATCTATTTATATTGGTAGGTTAAGGTTATAAGGAACCAATTAGGAAATATAAAATATATTTATGTATTATTATTATTAGTAATTATCCGATCGCGACATTTAATCAACCAATTTACGCAACATATATAGTCGACCCAAGCCCAATAGCACATGACCCAACTCCAATCCCGTCTTTTTTTATTATTTTATTTATTTAATTACCGTCTCATAACAAATATTATTATTATAAATACAATTACTATTATTATCATTATTATTACTATTGTTATTATTATTATCGTATTACTATTATTATTATTATAACATAATAATCATTCACTATTACCATATAAATTATCGTGTATTATTATTACTCAATTACCATTCCGACCCATTACTCTATTATTCTATTATTTTATTATATCATTATGTCTTATTCACAATTATTAATTATAACCGTCATAATCAATTATTCGAATTACGTAAATTAGTTATATAAACTTCACTAAACTATGGGGTATTACAGTATTACCCCCTTAAAATGAACTTCGTCCCGAAATTCGCCCATAACTACTACCACAATACTTATAAACATTCACATAACTAAGCACCATCCAACTTATGATTACACAATTATCCATTTAAGATTAACAATCACGCCAATCTCATCACAAGACGTCTCAACAGTAACTTAAAACATTCGTAGTATTACATTCCTTCCCCCTAAAAATAAACTTCGTCCTCGAAGTTCGAATAACAAACAATAGGAACAACTAAATTATTGTTGTAACGTCGCAAAACATGAAACGTAACATAAAACAACTATTATTTCCAACACAACACCAATTAATGAATAAATAAATAACAACAATCTTCAAATTAATAAATCCTTTTTTTATTACTTGCGCGTTTATTTTTTACTAACGAATTATAACTAAAACATGGATGCAATTAATGTAATTATACATATAGGCTTAGGGCAACACATTCCGCATATCACTAGACATGTTATTCTACATCACAAAATTCACAACATCAAAATATCAATGTTCAAAAGATAAGAAACAAAAACTTATACTTTTCAAGGCTAGGAAAACATGTTATAACTTCTAAAAATCATAAATAAATAATAACTTAATTATTCCTCGAGAGCTTATACTTTTTAGAAAATACAAAGAGTTAGCAACTATGAGAAAGGGAATCAAGTCAAAAACTCATAAGGTCAATTTATAATGCATTTTACAAATTGTTTGGTCGAAACAGAAATTTTACAGCAACTTGTCAGAAACTTAGGTCAATTTGGAAATATCACTATTAATTGTCAAAAATTTAAATTGTGACGTGGCTTATCAATTTGAAAACTTACATGAGTCTATTAAACAGTAGAGTTGGAATTATAATAAATAATTAAGCGGTTTTTAAATGGCAAATTTTACAAAAACAGTGAACGAAAACACAACTGTGCAGGAATATTCTGACCACTGTGCACTAAAATATTTATTCCTCCTAAACCGTATATTATTTGAACATGAGACCAGTCGAATATGAAAGGTAACTCACAAGTCTATTACACATAAAAGTTTCGGATAAGGATTATAAACAGGCAGTAAATGGCAGCCAAAACAATCAAGAGTAAGGTTTCGAGAAATCAACCAAAATCGCATTTTTCACAATTCTACGCATTTTTCGTAACACTTCCCATATTAATCATAAATACACCTACCACATACATGCCAACATATTTTCTCCATATCAACATGCCTATAACAATACTTAAGAGAAATCATATCACATCCCTTCTCTTGTAAAAGCAAAGTTACGTCCCCGTAATCGTAGTCATAAACAAAACAACATCCAAACAAGGCAACAAAACTTCCAAGGAAAAATAAACAATATTCATTTTAAATTACCCTACACTCTCAAGTATTCTCTCAGGTTTCCCAGTTCAAAACTGAGAGGGCCATGGTACGAATTAAGGGTGCCTTCTTAATCGCACTAAGAGGGGCACCTCACAGTTTCTACCCGGGGTTCATTTTAATTAGACACATCTTAAGTTCATTAGCTTCATTTGTTTAAGCCTGGGGATCGTTTTGCTCTAATACCACTTTCTAACACCTCCATTTATTTAGGAGCCTTTAGCTAGACATTCCCAAATAAATAGGACTGTTACCATCTCGGTTCCCCGAGGTAGTAAATAACAAAGTACAACAAACCAAAGTACTTTAAATTAAAACTTTAGTGAATACATGTTTATTACAATGTAACCAACTAAATCTTAACATAAAATAATTACAACTCGCAGCAGAAATAAATAAAGTGATATAATTGTTCTATGTGATCTAGACTTCAACTATGGTCCAAGTCGAGCTCTCATCCCAATGCTCCCGAGTCAGCTAATCTATAGTACCTGTCAAATCTGCTCCCCATAAAACGGTTCACCACAGGTGTTCACGACTACACTGTCAACCACGAGGTTGAGTAGGAATAACTAACAACAGAAGATAACAATATGAATATGTATGATATGACTTAATAGAATCATTCAGCCGAGTCCACCACTCGCAACACTATTCATCCCGCCAATCCCTGGCCGGGGCAGCCTCAACCCGAAGGTGAGTAACCACACACTATATTACCATAAGGTAATGTCTGCCTCAACATATAGTTGATTAATATCCACCAGATGGCCTGCAGACCAATCTGAGGCCTGCCTCGAGTAAACACGATTTAAAAATCGTCTGCCAGAATAAATCTGAAATACGTCACCCGAAGGCTCTTGCCATGACGTCTACCAATATAACCTTAATAATAATCTACATCACCACGAAGGGATGTCTGCCAGTATTAAACTGAATTACCAATTCAATAACAGTAACTCTCCATCATAACTAATCCAACCAGCCTAAGGCTTAAATCCATCAAACATATACTCCAGCACAAAATGTCATACAATTAACCGATATTCAATAAAGCATTCAATTGAGTAGTTATCCTACCTCGAAAGCAAGCACTCCAATTACGCAATCCAATTAGTAGAAATCCAATATAAGCTTCTCAACAATACCGTCACCTAATCATAAAGAATTATTTACAATTACTAATTATTCACAACCAATATAATTGATTTAATCATCTTTAATTATATTACTTAAATTATTAATTATCCAATTACTTATATTAATTTACTCAATTATAATTTATTTTCATTAATTATTTTCCGTTATAAATTAATATGCAAACCCGTCTTATAAGAACCCGACTCGACCCAACTAACAAATCCCGGAACAAAATAATTTCCCACATAATTTTTGTGATAACACTTCCTCCCACACCCCGTTTACCCATGCTCACTCAACCCCCGAATATCCCCCATCCCATGGCCACACAGCCACCATTACCTCCCTTCCTCAACACCTACTTATTAACAACCCACAACCACGGTCCAGCCTGCCCTAACCACCACTACCGACACCTCCATACGCAGCTCCAATCTCATGCCCTAGCTGCTACTTCCACGGGAAACAAAACATTCGAAACCCACGCAACCTTATACAACTCACGGTTTCAGCCACCACGCACGACCACCACCTATCACTCCTCACAACCCACCATAACACCACCTCATAGCCACCAGACCTCGCTCTAGCAACCGCCATGTACGGACAGACTCGTCAAACCCCTCAACCCGCTACAACAAACAACAATAAAAACACATGACATACCCAACTCCACACGCCACCAGTGGCCACCACCGTGGTCCTCCTCTGACTCACGGTGGACCCATTAGTCACACCATCCCCATGGTCATGGTCAGGCTTACCCATACTCACCCGACAACCATAGTAGCAACCCGTCCCCGGTTTTCCCCTGTTTCACGGTAAACCAGCCACCACCTACGTAAACCACCATATCAGACCACCACGACACTACCACGGTGGTCGACTCCTCCCCTCATGATCAACCAACCCAGGTCTGACTCAATACCAGTCACAAACAAGGATTTATACCCGAGTAAACCCATACTACAACCCCCTTTAAACCACCCTCGAAAATACCCTTCAAACATCTGATTCCCGTCGGTGAACAGAGGTCAAATCAAGTCAACGGTGATCCTTAGTCATCCACGGTCACAACGGTACTTACGGCCTGATCTAAGGTGGTCTAGATTACAAGTTATAATATCGCAAAGTATATACATAAGACGGTCTGAGAATATTACCTTGAGACGATATAAGACGATAAATTCCTTGCTATCCCCTTTCTTATTCTCCCTCTCTCTTTATAAATTATTTTTCAGATTTGATGAATAATAAGGACCATTGTTTAAGGTTTCATCTATTTATATTGGTAGGCTAAGGTTATAAGGAACCAATTAGGAAATATAAAATATATTTATTTATTATTATTATTAGTAATTATCCGATCCCGACATTTAATCAACCAATTTACGCAACATATATAGTCGACCCAAGCCCTATAGCATATGACCCAACACCAATCCCGTCTTTTTTTATTATTTTATTTATTTAATTACCGTCTCATAACAAATATTATTATTATAAATACAATTACTATTATTATCATTATTATTACTATTGTTATTATTATTATCGTATTACTATTATTATTATAACATAATAATCATTCACTATTACCATATAAATTATCGTGTATTATTATTACCCAATTACCATTCCGACTCATTACTCTATTATTCTATTATTTTATTATACCATTCCGTCTTATTCACAATTATTAATTATAACCGTCATAATCAATTATTCGAATTACGTAAATTAGTTATATAAACTTCACTAAACTATGGGGTATTACAGTATTACCCCCTTAAAATGAACTTCGTCCCGAAGTTCGCCCATAACTACTACCACAATACTTATAAACATTCACATAACTAAGAGCCATCCAACTTATGATTACACAATTATCCATTTACGATTAACAATCACGCCAATCTCATCACAAGATGTCTCAACAGTAACTCAAAACATTCGTAGTATTACAAGTACTTACTATGTCCTTTTATGCCATATTATCAAAAAAAACTATCTTTCGGTTATTTTAAAAAGCACTTTTTATTTAATCGGTTAACTGATGGGTTTCGAATTTTCAGTTATCTTTTAAGCTCGTTTTTTAGGTTTCAGTTAATTTTTATAATGAAATCTGAGATATACTATATGAATAATGTGTATGACATTAATATACCACATAACTAGTTACATATTGTATTTTGAGTATGTAGCATCTACTATTTCGTAATGGTTAGATTACTTGGATATATGCTGGCGGTATATATGAAATTTTGTAGTAGATGAAATTAGGTGATACTACTAATGCGTGAGTCTAGAATCGATCAATTCATCATATGAATAACACTATGAGTGGTTCCATTGTTACACAAAAGTTTTGAGTTGGTTAAACAAAAATAGTAACATATATAGATTAGTGAAATGTTTTATCGCTACGCCAAATATGAGCATTAACAACATACAAAACACAACGGTTTATTGCATATAATAACGACATTAAGACTACTATTGTCAAACTTTGGCGGAAACCTAGGCGCGAAACTTATTCATCGTTTTTACAACGGTTGTTAGAATAACCGTTGTAAAAAGTGTGATAAACGACAACGGTTATTAAAAGAACCGTTGTAAATGACAAAAGACAAAGGTTGTTGGCATAACCGTTGTTAAAAGTGTGACAAAAACCAACGGTTATGCAAGAACCGGTTTTAAAAGTGTGACAAAAGACCACGGTTATGCAAGAACCGTTGTAAAAGTGTAACAAAAGACAACGATTATGTATGAACCGTTGTCAAAAGTGTGATATAAGACAATGGTTATGCAAGAACCGTTGTAAAACATGTGAGAAAAGATAACGATTATTAAAAAAACTCTTGTAAATGATAAAAGACAACGGTTATTTAAGAACCCTTGTAAAAAGTGTGACAAACGACAACGGTTATTAGAAGAACCGTTGTAATATTTCACCCTCATATATATATATATATATATATATATATATATATATATATATATATATATATATATATATATATATATATATATAAATATATATATATATATATATATATATATATATACTTATTAAAACCCTTTCAACTCAACTATTCCTAATAACCCTTGAACACAAACCCTCTTTCTCGCAACCCCTCCCTCTCGCCGCCATTGTCGGGTAAATTTTACTTAAATTTTACATCATAAACCATCGCCTCTTTTCCCGCAATCTCGCCCTTTTATAAACTATTTTTCCATTTATTTTCAATAAATCTTGTTCTTGAAGATTTAATTGGGTGAATCAAGTATAAATTTGTTTAGGAAAAGGTAGCAACCACTACAAGGTATATTTATTTTATAAGTAAGCGCAACTCGTATATATATATATATATATATATATATATATATATATATATATATATATATATATATATATATATATATATATATATATATATATATTAGGATCAAGAGAGTCCACCTACCTTACATGAGTCCATAAGTCCTATTCTTATCCCTTAGATTGTAACAAGATCAAGGACTAAGATTAAATATAAAAATAAAGAGGCTATATAAAACACACCAAAACCTAATTTCTATTCATTTCACTGCCTCCCACTTCTCTCCCTTCCTCCCTTTTTCTCTCTCCTCCTCTCTCATCCCTCACTCACCAACCAACCCTAAACACTACCCAACCACCCTACCACCACCATAACACCTCCGTTCTCCATTTCCGCCGACAACAACAGCCAGACACCGACCCATGAGCCACCCCCTCTCCTCATCTGAGCTGCTGCCTCCACTGCCAATACCACGCCGACGTCGCCCCTTCCCCTCACACCCCTGATCTACTAAAGCCGTCACCCACAACCACCAACAAAAGAACCGGCCACTTTAACTATCTCGTCCTTTTTTCCCCTCAGATCTACCGCCGCCATGGTCTCCCTTTGCCGCCTCCCTCCTGTCCACCTCAGCCGCGTCGCGCAGCCTCTTGTTTTCTTTCTTTTTTCCACTGCTGTTATTGGTGGTTATGTCGTGGGGGTGGTGGGTCAGGCCGCCGCCTTGTAGTCTCTTTTTTTTTTCAGATTTGGTGGTTGTGGTTTAATGGTGTCGTAGTGGGCGGTGGTTAATGGTGGTGGCCGTGGATGTGGGTGTGGGTGTGAGTTAGGTGGTGGTTGTTTTAATTTTTTTTCAGATTTGGTTTACTTTTTTTTCCTTTGATTTTTCCTTTATTTGTGGTGGTGGCGGATCTGGGGTGGTGTCGTGCAGACGTTGAAGGCGTGTGGGGTGGTGGTGCTCGTGTTGGTGGTTGTGGTTTGCGGTGTCTATAACGGTGGATGGATTAAAGTCAAACAAATTGTTTTTATTAAAATTATATAATATAATATAATATATATATATATATATATATATATATATATATATATATATATATATATATATATATGAACACTCGTATTCCATTAAAGTTTCACTCGTGTATCATTAAAGTTATAATCGTAAATTAGAGAAAATACAAATTTATAAAATATAATTAAAAGGCTACCCTAAAATGACAAACAAATGCCACATAGACAAAGCCACGTAGGATCCAAAAAGCCACCTAGATTAAAATTTAATGTGACGTGGCATATTTAAATGTGATGTTGCATATTTTTAATGTGACATGACGAATTATTGTCACATGATTATCAATTTATTATTACATGAGATTAATTTAAATTATTTATCTATAAATTAATTTAATTCACTTATATCTATAATATTAAAGCATATTATCATTATTCTTAAATTAATTTTGTATATTAAATATATTATCTTCCAAAATTTATATAACCCTTACAAATTTACATCAAATTTCATAATTTATAATTAATATTGACATTTTAATTGAAATTTTTGTAATAAAACATGTTAATAAATTTTATAATTTATAATTAAAATTAAAAATTTTATAATAAAATATATTAAGAAATTAATTAAACCTCTTCATATTACTAAACACACACCATTATTAACATTTTCCTATTTAATTCATTGTTTTTAAATATTTTGTAATAAAACCTGTTAATAAATTAATTAGTTCTCTTCATATTACTGAACACCCACCATTATTAAGATTTTCCTATTTAATTTATTTTTTTTAATTAAAAATGGTAATAAATTGATTAAAATTCTTTATAATACTTAACACACACAATTGATTAAAAGTTTTCCTATTTAATTAATTTTTGTAATATAATATGTTAATAATTTTATTAAAACTGCTTATATTACTCAACACCCATAATTTTCATTAATATTTTGTTAATTTAATTCATCTCTTGAGGTCCTCGGCAATCAATTATCTAATTTAATAATACCACAAAATAAATTAAAAATTAAACAAAAATATGGGAATTTATGGTTGTGTAATGACTATAAAACCTACAATACCTTTCATAGTTTCTATTCACTTTATTTATTTAAAATATGCCCATTTGTCATGAGTTTCTAAGTTATGGATTGTATTTTATGGTTTAATTTATTTATTTGATTATATTGAGTATATTGAGTATATTGAGTATTGTTATTGTTGTTGTTGTTGTTGTTGTTGTTGTTGTTGTTGTTGTTGTTGTTGTTGTTGTTGTTGTTGTTGTTGTTGTTGTTGTTGTTGTGTCCAATAAAGTATATTTTAATTTGTTATGTTGTTGGTTTTATGAATCGTTTGCTTTATATTTGAATTCATGTTTCCAGTTGGTTTAATTTAAGTGACTTACATGTGACAATGTTTTGATTCGTTTGTCAAGTTTTTGCCAGGTTGATGTTTTATTTTTTGGTCAATGTATTTTTTATATAACTTTAAAGCACCATGAAACGTATGTGAATGCAGATAAGGCAAACCATCACGTGGGTAATCTGAAGAGGGAAGAAATACAAAAGGTACGAAACTGGGATAAAATTAAAGGTAAAAAAACGTAACGTGGAAACTGATAAGTAATGGATGATTGTTGATCTCAAAATAGAAGTCTTATAATATTTCTTTTAATTTGTTATTAAACGTATATTGTGGTGTAATTTTACTATTATACTTTCCCGATCAACCTATTTGAATTTGTATTTTTGTATTCACGAGTATAATCATCGCTAACATATATTTTTCTTTTTCATTTTATATGAACTATTATCAAGCCATGTAATAAAAGGAAGCGAAAGTGAACCTTCGGGTAAATATTAAATAGTATGATTTCTAAATTCTACTTCGTACGTTTTTAAGTTTGTGTTTTTTTTGTCAAAAGAGGAATAATTCATAAAACTTACTCTCATAATTTCCTAAAAAAAAAAAATCTACTCTCATAATTAATGGTAAATAAATAAGTAAAAACAGTTGAATGAAGAATCTTTAAAATTTCACAATTTACTTTTTGAACCATCATGACAATAATTATTCATTTTACTTATGTCATTTCCTCTTGATGTGACCATAATTAGCGCATATTTAGTCCCCGAATTAGCCTTGTTCCCATGCTTTTAGTGCATATTTGGGTCATTTATTGTCTTTAGTTCTTTGTTTTGCATATTCTTTGAGGTTTTGTGTCCTTGGTAGGAAAGGAGTGCAAACCTTGCATTTTCATGGCAAAATGAGACTAAATTGATTGAATCCAATGACCAAGCATCAAGGAGAGACAAGATTAGAAGACCTTTGTACATATTATAGTAGTTGGGCAATGATGAGGAAAGATCCTTGCATCCCCAAGGAAATCCCCAAGGATTTTATGAAGAAAAGGGAAGAAAAGAAGAAGAAAGTACGCTGTATGACAATCCGCCCGTCTTCCCCTAAAGACGCCCCTCCCCAGGACCACAATCCGTGCGTCTTCCATCAAAGACGCCCGGGCAGCAGCATCCAGAAGACGCCCGTCTTCTCCCAAAGACGCCCGGGCAGAGACACAGGAATCCGGCAATGATTGATGAGGAAAGATCCGTTGCCGGGGACGGTGTTATCTTGATTTAGATTTTCTTATATTGTTATTAGTTGTGTCTTTCTTTGCCTTGAGGAAATAAAACTCCTCAAGGTTTGTTCTAACTATTTTCGAGTTGTTTGATATTTTGCATGTCTAGAAGGTCACAAGGTAATTTGTTACCTTTTGATCGTGAAATTGAAAGAACTTTGACAACCAATAGAAGACTTGCTAGGAGAAATTTGAGAGGTATTAGTGAGGTTGTAGATATTCAACCAACTATTGAGTTCATCAACCCTTTTGCAAGAGAAGGTGAGGAGAACCCAACACAAAATACAACACAAAATCAACCCACAATGCCTAAGTTTTCATCACATTCCGTACCCACCGAGGAGAACCTACCCAATGGTACTCCCACACCACAACATTTGACCGGAAATTTCATTGCTAAATCCGCATTTATCCAATTAGTCGAAAGGAGCCAATTTGGGGGGATGCCTAGTGAAGACCCTCACTCTCATATGGAGACCTTTTGTGACTATTGTGATGCAATTTCTCAAACCGGTGTAACTCAAGACCAAATTTGATGGGTCTTATTTCCTTTTTCTCTAATTGGCACCGCGAAACAATGGTTGAAGGGCCTTAATAAGGCCACTCTCGGAATTGATTCTTGGAAAAAGTTGGCTCTAGCTTTCTACAAAAAATTCTACCCACCGGAAAAGACTAACATGCTAAGAGCTCAAATTACGGGTTTTAAGCAAAGGGATGAAGAATCATTGTATGAAGCTTGGGATCGGTTCAAAGGAATTTGTCGCTCATGTCCTCACCATGGACTTAGCGAGTGGTTCTTGGTACAACAATTTTGGAACGGTCTATATGAAGATTCAAGGAACATTCTCAACATGGGATCAAATGGAATGTTCACCGAAGTTGATGACAATCAAACTTGGAATAAAATTGAGGAAATGGCGATCCATAACTCACAATATAGTAGACCTCGCAAGGCTACTAGAGGAGGAAAGCATGAAGTGGACTCCGTTACTCAATTGGGTGCTCAACTTAGTGCTCACATTGATACAATCAACTTGAAGTTTGAAAAAGTTATGGCTAGACTTGAAGAAGCCTCGAAATCACCAAAGCATCAGGTTAATGCCATGACGGCATTCTCATCAATCCCAAGTGGGATTGTGAGAATTGTGGAACTTTGGGACATGACTCAAGTGAATGTAGGGGAACAAATGAACAAGTGAATGCTTTCCAAGCATACAAGAGTGGTACCCCTTATTCTAACTATTACAATGAAAACACCAAATTCCATCCAAATCTCTCATACAAAAGCCAAAATGTTCAAAACCCTCAAACAACATACACCCCACCTCCCATGAGAAACCAAAATCAAAGACCCTTTTACAACCAAAACCAAGGTTACCAAAATCAAAATCCATACAATCAACAAAATGGCCAAGGTTTTGATGTTCAAAAAGCGGTCCTTCAAATGCAAAAGAATCAACAAGAATTTTTCACTCAAATGCAAAAAGATAGTCAAGCAAAGGAAACCACCATCAACAACATCCTAGCTCACACCAAAATGTTGGAAACCCAATTAACTCAACTAGCATTTTCAAGCTCACAAAGACAAAAGGGGCAATTACCACCTCAAAGTAATCCCCCAAGACATGAAACGGTTAGTGCCATTCACTTGAGAAGTGGTACAAGGTATGAAGCACCGAAGAAGCAAGTTGTGGATGAAGTTGTGGAAGCTAGTGATAAGGAAGAAATTGTGCAAAACTCCAAAGATGGAGAATCATCAAAAGAAGAAATTTCAAAGAAAAATGAAGACAAGGTCAAGGAGAAGGAGCCCATTGTGATTAGACTTCCTTTTCCAAGTCGTCAAGCCAAGCCCAAATTTGATGACCAACTTGGAAAGTTTATGGAAATTGTGAAGAATTTAGAAGTCTCAATTCCTTTCACGGAATTAATCAATCATGTGCCGGCCTATGCGAAATACATGAAAGACATCCTCACAAAGAAGAAATCGATCCGGAAGCTTGAGACTATCGCCTTCACTAAGGTGAGTAGTGCAATACTTCAAGGGAGTTCACCTCCAAAACTCAAGGATCCGGGAAGCTTCTCAATACCGTGTACCATTGGCGACACCACGATCAACAAAGCCTTATGTGATCTAGGGACTAGTGTGAGTGTTATGCCGTACTCGGTGAGTAAAAGGTTGGGGATGGGAGAGCTTAAATGCACCAATATCACACTCCAAATGGCCGATAGATCGACGAAAACACCATTAGGGATATGGGAAGATGTTCCCGTACGAATTGGGAAATTTTTCATCCCGGTGGACTTTGTCATTGTTGATATGGAAGAAGATTACAACATTCCAATCATTCTAGGAAGACCTTTCGTACACACCGCGGGTGCGGTGATTGATGTGAAACATGGAGGGCTCACTCTAGAAGTGGGAGATGAGAGTATAACTTTCAATCTTGACAAGACTATGAGAGCTCCCCGTTTACATGAACCATGTTTTATGATCGATCATTATAGCCGGAAGGATGATAGGAAGAAGTCGGAACTCCAATGGAAGAAGAAAATTGAAGATGCTCCATTCAAAGAGCAAGTGAATTGTAACAAAGAGAGCTTGCAAAGCTCACCAAAGTCAAGCAATGAAGAAGATGGCCTCATTGGCCAAAACAAGATAATGGGAGAGTTATCTCTATCAACTCAAGAGATCTTTAGTGATCAAGTAGATGAAGTTTGTGGTCTTTGGGACGATGAGTTTGAAGGGATTTTCAATCCCTACATTGATAATGTTATCGATCAAGACCGACAACAAGGGCAAAGATCTATTGAAGAACTCTATCACGATAATGAACAAGCTTTTGATTACTTTTTCAAGGTGTTGAGCAACATCAACAACACATTGGACATGCCCCCTTGACATCTCATCAAGAATGAGAGTTTGGTGGAGTCCTCCCTAAACCACCATTTGTAAATATTTCTAACTCCCTAACTCGCATTTTAATTCTTAATTTGCATTTTTGTCATTTTTGGATTTTTTTTTTATACTTTGATCAAGATAATTATCATGTTTGAGAGAAGTGAGGGAGGGACTAATAATTTCAATTGATGTGTAGTGCTTTAGCTTAGTGTGGGGATAGCAATTGCCTAGGCTATTCATGCCTTAGTAGTGCCCCCACAATGAAGAACACGAGATTTTGAAGAATGAAAAATGACAAGGGATATGCAAGGTACACGGATGGAACTGAATCCGGGTAAAAGGGGTAGAACCCGAGCGGTTTCAAGAGAATCCGCCCGTCTTCAGACAATCCGGGCATATTGGGCAGAAGACGCCCGTCCTTCTGAGCTGAATTTTTGAAATTTTTTTACTGTTAACGAATCCGGGCGTCCTGCAGTAGAATCCGCCCGTCTTCATAAAGACGCCCGTCCTGAAAGAGAAGACGCCCGTCTTTTGGCTGAGAAAAAACAAGAAAAATCCTTGGAAAGGAATCCGTCCGTCTTCTCTCAAAGACGCCCGTCCCGCATTTTCATATCCGCCCGTCTTTGCTAGAATCCGCCCGTCTTTAGGCGAGAATTTCCCAACCCAGAACAGGCAGAATCCGGGCGTCCCGAAGGAAAGCCGCCCGTCTTCCCCCTGCATTTCAAATTTTTCAGGTTTATTATAAATCCCATCCCACATTCATTTCCTCATTCCTTCATTCAAAACACTACCCATAAACCCCATAACTCCAAAACCCTCATCCTCTCCATTACAAAAACAAGATTCCTCAACAACATTCACCAAAATCAAATCAAAACATCCTTTTAACAACAAATTAATTACTCCTCTTTCAACAACAATCAAAACCAAGCACAAAATCTTCAACCTTTGAGTCGATTTTTGAATTCATAAAGTCAAAGCCTTTCATCTTTAAATCAATTTGGGTGCACTAGAAATTGAAGATTTTTCACTCTTTTCTTGGTTTATTCATCAATGGCAAAGACAAAGGGAGCAACAAAAGCAACAAAGGCAAAGGCACCAAAGGCAAAGGCACTCTCATCAAGACAAAA
The DNA here is from genome assembly GCF_048544455.1 of Silene latifolia. Lineage (NCBI taxonomy): Eukaryota > Viridiplantae > Streptophyta > Magnoliopsida > Caryophyllales > Caryophyllaceae > Silene > Silene latifolia. Next base: position 110,266,493 of record NC_133527.1, on the reverse strand, counting down.
GAGTCTTCAAGCAAAGAAAGCATTGGCTATGGTGGTAGCTAGCCCAAACTTGGAGGTGCAACAACAACAACCTCCCATGTAAGCAACAACATCTACCACTCCGTAAATTGCTCAACTTTTGAATTATCCGGAGGTAATTTTCATTTCCAAATCCCATAGGGACACTTTTGCCAAGTTTGCTAGTAAATCATTTCTATCCACCAAGTTTATTTGTGAAGATGCCTTAGATAATTTGGGTGTCCTTGAGCAAACTAGAGCCTTCTTTAAAGCCATGGGGTTGGAGAAATTGTTTACAACAAAAGAATTGACATACCCCTCACTTACCTTAGAATTTTTGAGTTCTTTGAAAGTTAACAAGGTTGAGACTATGAAAACCATCGAGTTTCGCCTAGCTAATGTTAGTAGGCGCATCTCCTTTGAGGAAATGGGTAAAGCTTTGGGTTTTAGTGATTCACCGAGTTATTTCAAGAATGTTGGCAAATATGACCCCGGCCCTCTTTGGGAGGCGATTTCCGGAAGGAAATTTGAGAACTTCCATGCTAGTCGCACTCTATTAGTCCACCATCCGGGCATTAGAGTGTGGCACAAGGTTGTAGGGAACACCATCATTGCAAGAAAAGACACCAACCATTTCACCAAACTCGATTTTGTTCTTATTGAGTCGGCCTTGAACATTGGAAGGGAATTCACCAAGCCTTTCAACTCTCTAAGGCTTTTGATGGATAGATGGCTAAACGTTGATTGTATGAAACAAGGTACTACCGTCATTGTGAATGGAGGTCTAGTCACTCTTTTGGCTAAATACTTTGATCCTAACTTCAACAAGGATAGCAAGTATGAGGCAAAGAAGGGTGGTCATCTCATTGATATTGATACTATGATAAACAAGTACAAGTGGGTCTCTCATAACCCTCTTGACACCAAGTATGGGTGGCTCACTAGTGAGGCTAGATCTTTTACTTTGCCTTCGAAGATTTGTCGTTTAAGTGTCCACCGGACCAACTATCTCCTTCCCCTTTCAAAAGAGGCCGAATACATTATCCGACAACAAAAGGGTGAAATTGTAATGCCCTCCTCTTCCATTGTCACACCACCCTATCTTTTCAAGTACCAAGAGTTCAAGCCCGAAGGTCTTGAAGCAAGCAAAGATTATATGACTCTTCTTATGCAAGAGATGCACAAGCAACCCTTCAAGGACCGGGAAGATGCTTACTTAGCCCAATATCCACCCCTCCTTCACTTAGCTAGGCAAGGACTACTTGACCCTTCATGTCCTTTGCCTAGTTGGGCGGATAGGGAAGTCTTCTTTCCGAGTGCATCTAGGGGTGAGTTTCCGGGTGATAATGAGGTTGTCGGTGATGAAGAGGTTGATAATAACATTGATGAAGAATCTAGTGAAGAAGGAGAAGAGGATGATGAGTAAGGTGAACAACAAAGTGAAGAGGGAAGTGGTGATAAGTCCACTTCTAGTGAGGAAGATGATGATAGTGATGATATGATGGAAGATTAGCAAGCTTTGGAGGCTCCTACCCTCTTGAGGTTTGTCTACTTCTCTCTTTGTTGTATTTTATTAATCTTGATCATTGTTGGAGTAGTCCTAGCACCATAAAGGACTAACACCTCGGCCCCATTGAGGTGTTCTCATTTTATTGCTCCCACCTTTTAAAAATCCAAAATGACAAATTTAGTTTCATGCATTGCATAGTGTGTGCATGAACTACACCCAACCTTAGGACATTAGCAATAATGTCTAACTCGGTTTGGGGAAGTACATACATACACAACGGAAGGTAATCTAAATTATCCTCTCCGTCATAAACAAAAACCATGCATCATGTAGTGTAGATTAGTGTAGCTTGCATTTAGTGTAGAAATCATGCATCATGTTTGCATAATTTCCCATCATTTTGGCCATTGAGGACAATGCCCATATTAGTGTGGGGATGGGGAATTCTAACCTAACTTTTATTCAAAAATCCAAAAATTTCGAAAAACCATAAAAATTTGAAAATTGAAAAACCAAAAACAAGTTTTTTTTTCCTTTATAGTGTAGTCAAGTATATATTATTGTATATGTTGTGTTTGTTCTATCCTTGTTCACATTGATCGACTACGCCACATCCGAGACATGAGGATATTGAAGACCGCATGGTATGATCTTTCCAATCTCCTTTATCCTCTTTATGTTAATGACTATGTGGCTTTATTTTGATTGATGCGGTATAACAATGTGAACTTAGGACTTGCATTTAGTTTATATGCCATATTAGTTGGTTGAATCACTTGCATTAGGATATATAATAGTTGCATCATGGCATTTAGTTGCATTTAGATGAAATATTTTGAAAAGTGCCTAATTGAGAACTTTGACAAGAGCAACTAAGCCATTACAAATACTTTTTCAACTTAAGACTCCGCCTACTAGAATGGTTGTAAAATACCCTAGATTGTGTCATACTAGTATCTTTCGACCCATGACCCAAAGCCTAGTCAAGGGTTTGCATGTGAGTCACTTATCCAACCCCGTGATGCGATGTGGACTTGGTTAACTTGTATAGGTGACCTTGATTGACCTTGTGGTACGGCAACCCAAAAAAACTTTCTATCAATAAGTTTGAAGTGCTCATTTCAAAGATATTGTATGTGGAAACGTTTTATTGCCAAGGAAACCTCAAATGTTATGAAATGTTGAAATATTGAGAATTTTAGTTGCTTTGATGGAGGCGTACCACTTCGATGTGCTTTGGAGAGGGATCCATTGAATTGGGCCCCCACACGGTTGTGAATTCAACCGCCCAGAGACAGAGTGACTATCACCCCGAAAAGCTATTGTCTAGAGGTTAACCGGTTGCCTAATAAGCGATTGGCGAAAGCAAAGGACATTAGCACGGAAGGGACAAACCCCATCTCTAATTTTTGAAATGTGAAAGTTGAATGAGGTCAAATTTTGAATGCTAGTCATATCCACCCTTGTTTATAACGATTTGAGCATTTCATTCCCAAAAAGCCTTTTTGTCAAGCCACTTTGTCGAGCTTGGGACGATCCATGACCTTTACTTTTGTAGAGAACTCGAGACTTGTCATGTCATATGCTACTAGCATCATGGGGATCATCATTCCATACCATCTGATCGCTCTTGACGAAAGTATTTGGAAATTGAGGACGAAAGTAGTCTAGTTTAACACCATTTGGAGGTGATTTAGTGCCATCCTCTTAGCCTTAGTAATTTGTTGAACTAGTATTTGTGACGGAATATATGCTCTTAAATTTGTTCTCTTTTAGTTGCCTCCGCCACTTGATGAGGAAGTGGCTATTCCTTTTGTAGATGCATCCATTATTTGATTTTGTGTGCTTAATGTTTGGATGTGTCGCCATTTTGGCAAGACCCACCTTGCCTTGCAAGAAGGCATCCTACCTCATGTTTGTCTTGTTGTGAGTTGAAGGGGGGGAGTGAGACCCGCTAATTGTCTCATATCGGCTATGTTATTAAGTTAGTTTAAATAATGGTCCCAGTCTTTGTCACCTCTTTACTCGGGAAGAGCAAAGGTTCGGTTTGGGGATATTTGATGTGACCATAATTAGCGCATATTTAGTCCCCGAATTAGCCTTGTTCCCATGCTTTTAGTGCATATTTGGGTCATTTATTGTCTTTAGTTCTTTGTTTTGCATATTCTTTGAGGTTTTGTGTCCTTGGTAAGAAAGGAGTGCAAACCTTGCATTTTCATGGCAAAATGAGACTAAATTGATTGAATCCAATGACCAAGCATCAAGGAGAGACAAGATTAGAAGACCTTTGTACATATTATAGTAGTTGGGCAATGATGAGGAAAGATCCTTGCATCCCCAAGGAAATCCCCAAGGATTTTATGAAGAAAAGGGAAGAAAAGAAGAAGAAAGTACGCTGTATGACAATCCGCCCGTCTTCCCCTAAAGACGCCCCTCCCCAGGACCACAATCCGTGCGTCTTCCATCAAAGACGCCCGGGCAGCAGCATCCAGAAGACGCCCGTCTTCTCCCAAAGACGCCCGGGCAGAGACACAGGAATCCGGCCGTCCCGAGCCTAAGACGCACGGATTCCAAGACAGTGCAAATTCGTTTCTTCAAGCTTCAAGAAAGATGCCCTTCTTTCAGAAAATACCGGCGTTTCCCTAAGTAGGGACTTAATCGTCATTTAAGCCCTTAGTTAACCCTAATGCATCCACCTAATTTTCCACTATAAATACCTCATTAGTCTAATTAGAAGAGCATGTTCTTCTTATCAATTCTTAGAGCAGTTAATATCAATCAAATATCTCCTTAGATACTAGTTCTATTTCCTTAATCTCTGTTTTGTTCATCCTTTATTTTGGGTAATTGAAGATTATTTGGGTTATTATTGGGAGATTGACAACCTCTCAATCAAGCATCAAGTACTTCTATTATTCTTTGTTTTATTATTGGAATCATTAGTAGGTATAATTCTCTTAATCCCTCTTTAATTATTGCTAATTACTTTCATTTATTCATCATGTTTCACTTTGTTGGTATGATTGACAACCTTGCTAGCATGTTCAACATGATAATGAGTGAGTAGTTCCATAGCTAGGGTTAATGGGTAATTAGGGGAAACCAACATGGGGAATGATTCATGCTTAAATTAATATGCTTTCATGGTTTATTTGCTTGCTTGTTTTGATCTCAACTCATGCACATGTTATGTTTGATGAAATGCGAGCCTATGAATCCTTGCACTTTTTACCCATCACCTACCTTTTCAATGAGACTTGTAAAGACATAAACCAACTCGAGTCTCATTAGACCATGCATGTTGTTGAGTAAGGAAGACTAAGTCGACTTGTAGGTGTTGTACAATCTAATCGATTCGGTTCCGGGACCCAAACTTTCCTAGGATTGTAAGATATAACCCTACTCAATCCATCACAACAATAATTGCTTGCTTATAATTTGAGAACATGTTTGTATGATCAATTCCCATGAATCCCCTATGACCCCATGACACCCTAGTGCTTTTTATTAATTGTTTACAACTCTTTCAATTCATCTTGCTTATTTACTTTCATTGCTATTTAGTTTAGTGACCTTCTACATCAACCCAAATTGTGACACCCCTAAGACACCACTAGTCTCAATAGAAATCTCATTTCAATTCCCGTCCCTTGGGATCCGACCTTTACTTGCCTATTTACTAATTGTAGAGTTGTTTGTGAAGCTATAAATTGTGTTTTGGTCTAGGTGCTCCTAGCGACAAGTTACCGAAAAGATTTTAGTAGGTCCGACCACGTCTTCCAAATTAAGTTTTCTCCAACGCCTTTTGATTGTTTTTCTATAAACTTTACTTTACTTTTTTAAGTGGTTTATGCTTTTTTAACCATTATAAGATGATCGTTGATCTCAAAATGGAGATCTTATAATATTTCTTTAAATTTGTTATTAAGCGTATATTGTTGTGTAATTTTACTATTATGCTTTCCCGATCAACCTAATTGAATTTGTATTTTTGTATTCATGAGTATAATCATCTCTAACATATTTTTTTCTTTTTCATTTCATATGAACAATTATCAAGGCATGTACTAAAAGGAAGCGAAAGTGAACCTTTAGATAAATATTAAATAGTATGGTTTCTAAATTCTACTCTGTATATTTTTAAGTTTATGTGTTTTTTTTTCAAAATCGGAATAGATTATTTTATAGTCTTTAATACTATTTTTATTTTTATATAGGATCGTGGACATAAGTATAACAAGAGATGGATGATCTTCTTAAAATAGTAATAAGGAACTTAAAAAATTTTATGAATCTTTTGGAATTCGGATCTAGGGTATATAGTTTTTTAGATTATTGAGCTATTGAAATGAAAATTTAATTCGTAATACATGGAGTAGATACCGACCATACCGTTGAATCGTATCTAATATTTTTCTATCGATATAATAAATATTTTTCGGATGTAAATAATATTTGAAGCATGCACGTGGTGATAACACTTCAAATATATTTCTATGGGAGGGTTGATGGAGAGGTCTGTAAATAATTTGGAGATGACTATACTGAGATATTGAGTTTACAACCTTATAAGGCGTCATTGAAAATTTTTCCATACGGAATTTATTTTATACGGATGGTTTCAACTTCTATAAAATCTTATTAAAAGGCTAGCCTCAAAAGGCCACGCAGACAATGTCACGTAGGATAAGGAAAAGCCACGTATGCATTTGCAATGCCACATCTTAATCCGCGTGTTACTCCAATCTATAAAATTTTATTAAAAGTCTACTTGAAACACCTATTAAATGTCATGTAAACATCGACTAAAAGCCACTTAGGATTATAAATGTCACGTAGACATCGACTAAAAGCCACCTAGCAATAAATTTTTTTTTAATCCACTTTTTTTTTCTTCTTTAAAAAAAACCAAAATCGGATTAGTAATCCCTGTTCTTTTACTCCACCCACATATGAATCAACTACATATACAATTTTCAAAATATCATCTTCCCCATTTTTTTTTTGCCAAAATGCCTTTGGATTGCCGATGTTCGCGTTGAAATATATTTCTATCTATACAATATAGTTAAATGACTAGCTAAATCATCTATAAAATACCATTAAAAGACTAACTTGAGTAGTATTTAATTGCCATGTGACAACTCTCAAAAAACCTCCTAATATGCTATAATATTTCATGTCTAATTAAGTTCTAATAATAATAATAATAATAATAATAATAATAATAATAATAATAATAATAATAATAATAATAATAATAATAACACATTCAAGATGTTTTATTATGCATTTACTCCACTTTTATTTTTCCTCTTCTCCCATTCATAACAAGTTCGTAACCTAATTTCAACTTTTCATCTTACTCTTGAATTCTTAATCTTAATGAATGTTATAGCATTATTTATATTATATTATATATATATATATATATATATATATATATATATATATATATATATATATATATATATATATATATAGAGAGAGAGAGAGAGAGAGAGAGAGAGAGAGAGAGTGGGATCTGGTGAGTCCACCTAAATATTTGAGTCCATGAGTCCATAAAACAATATCATGCACTATACAAAATAATATCACGATTTTTTTTTTTCGGAAATTTGTTTTTCAACTTTTTATTTTTCCAAAAAAAAATTTTTGAAATATTATTTTTTTTCGTGTAAGCTGTGATATTGTTTAGTATAACGTGTGATATTGTTTAGCATAACGTCTGATATTGTATTACAAAACAATATCACGATTTTTTTTTTGAAATTTTTTTTCGAAAAGTTTTTTTTTTTTTTTTTTAGTGTAAGCTGTGATATTGTTTAGTATAACGTGTGATATTGTTTAGCATAACGTGTGATATTGTATTACAAAATCTGGCTAATGGTTACAGGACGATCCATGAAACTTTGGCAAGAGATTGCTTGGATCTCGAGGAAAGCCTCCCGAAGACACTGGAAAGCCCAGTGGTTCATTAGTAGCTTGAATGCTAGTATTTATCATATATGGGAAGAGAGAAATCATAGAATTTTTCGAGATGTTGTTAGTGCGGCTTGTAATGTAGCAAATAGAATTAAATGGCCTGTTAGTATGAACTTGTTGCATAAAGATCACCATGTTCTTTATGGGATGACTTAGGGATTTTGGATGTTTTTAGATTCCATTTTGTAAGAGTCGGCCTTTCTTTTCCCGTCATGGATGAATAAGAGGGCTATAAATTTCTTGCAAAAAAAAAAATATTGTATTACAAAACAGTATCACAAATTTTTTTTTTTTGGAATTTTTTTTAGTGTAAGTTGTGATATTGTTTAGTATAATGTGTGATATTGTAAGCCGTGATATTGTTTAACATAACGAGTGATATTGTATTACAAAACAATATCATGAATTTTTTTTTTTTTTTTTGTATTGTAAGTTGTGATATTGTTTAATATAACGTGTGATATTGTATCATGGACTCACGGACTCAAAAAGATAGGGTGGACTCATGTGATCTTAATTCTCTCTCTCTCAATATATATATACAGAGATAGGGAGAGAGAGGCGGGATCTCGTGAGTTTGGTTCTTATGGTGAGTTGTGAGTTTGTATGCTCACAAATCTCAGCCTTGGATGAAAGGAAAACAGATTAAAATCTAATAATTCCCCTGCCAATTCGAGACCTCCGTGCTCCATACTCCCACGCCACCATAATTCATTCCCTGCATCTCAATCGACACACTAGCAGCAGCCGCTCCTCGATCTCTTCAATCTACATCCTTCACGAGCAGCCACCATCGCCGTTCAATCACCGTCGACCCCACTTCACTCAAAACACCGTGGCCCTGCATCAGCACTTAACTCGGAATCGAAACCGAGTGCGAAATCAGCCATCTGTTTTCCAAACATACTAAAGCAAGAGTTTCCACTGGCTACTTTTCTTTATCTCTCAAATTCCCCCAAATTTCACCCCTCAAATCCACAATTTGTTTTTACAATTCTCATTTATTTTCTTAATTTCTCAAACTAATTACTTAATTGAATTCAACAGAGGCGTAGAGCATTTCCACCGGTTGAAGTCCATTTACATCGTGCCTGCTCCTGATGCACTGGACGGCTGATTTCAATAGTGCCGAGCTCGATTGTGGGTCTGAAATTGTTGATGCGGTTGTGTAGATTGGTGGCCTGATATGGTGATTTTGGTGACCATTGATATCAGGTTTCGGTGCCGCAATCAAATAATGGAGACTCGAATTGGGTTCAGGTTGATAAGTGAGCCAGGTTGGAAAAAGCAGGTCATAATTTACGTTGAAAATTGCATATGGAGGGATAGCCGATAGTGTTAATGCCATTGTGGCCATGTTAAGTCAACCACTCAGCTATATCCTTTACATGAAACTAAATGAGGGAGGAGTAGTTGAAGTTAATGACTTTGTCCTATTCCTAGTCTTGTATCTTGACTACTCTCTTTAGCATGACACATCAACATTCAACAATGCTTGGTGGACCAAAGTTATTTAAAATGTTTTAATTTTTTATATTCAAACGGCTGTGACTTTAAAATTGTTTAAAACCACATGAATGCACTTGAATGTTTTGTTGCCGCTTCTGTTGGGTACATTTAATCCGACAAAACTCACGCTTCATTAGGATACTTAAGCTCAGCCGCATGATGGCTGATCACTAACATAATACTCCCCCGTCTTAGTCAGTAAATTACGTTTACTTTACAGTGGATCAGAATAACACCAAAGTAATCAGTCTGTTTTTCTTAAGACTATTGCTTTTGGTCTGAAATAAGACGGGTAACATGTCATCATTTTACAATAAAATGTTGTTATTTTTTGATAACATGTTACCATTATTGTT